>NC_142442.1:123605151-123908181 GCF_059453495.1 Arachis ipaensis | reverse complement strand
CTCCACCGACACTATGATATTTCATCAGGTCTTTTGGACATTTCCACCGTGTGTTGAGGCCTTCAAGTATTACAAGCCACTTATCTCCATTGATGGCACCCACTTATATGGTAAATACGGTGGGACTTTGTTGATGGCCATAGCGCAAGATGGCAATGCAAACATTCTGCCAATTACATTTGCAGTTGTTGAGGGTAAGACAAAGAAGGTGTGGTCGTTCTTTCTTTCGTACCTACGGGAGCATGTGACACCACAACCAGGGGTATTAGTGATTTTAGACAGACACAAGTCCATTGATGGAGCACTGAACGCCGAAGGAAGTTTATGGAAACCACCTCATGCCTTCCAAGCGTGTTGTACAAGACACATTGCAGCCAACTTCATGACCCACTTTAAGAACAAAGACTTAAAGAAGGTTCTTATTAATGCAGCATACTCGAAGTCGCGTCGTGAGTTCGCTCATTATTATGGCCGTCCGAGAGGCGAAAATGTAGCTATTACAAACTGGCTTGAAGAAATTCCACGGTCACAGTGGCCACAGTATGCTGATGAGGGTCGTCAATTTGGTCACATGACAACCAATATCTCTGAGTGTATTAATGCTGTTATGAAGGGTTCCCGCAATTTGCCAATCACGGCTCTTGTTAAGTCAAGTTATTTCCGTTTGGGTGAAATTTTTGCAAGGAAGGGTTCCGAGGCACTGGCCCAACTTCAGGTTGGTGCTAAATTCTCACAGACATTGATGAAGGCCATAGAATTCAACTCGAAGCACGTGAACACTATGAATGTTTACCAGTTTGATCGATTGAGGACAAACTTCACGGTTGAAGAGTTAGCGACAGTTTCTGGATCCAGGCAACAGAGTTATCAGGTGCTGCTTGATGAGCGCAAGTGTGATTGTGGGTATTTTCAGGCTCTTCATATTCCTTGTCGTCACGTGCTTGCAGCTTGCTCTCATGCAAGACTTGATTGGAAGCGGTTTGTACACCCTGTGTACCGCATGGAGTCGGTCTTCAATGTTTACAGATCAAAGTTTCGACCGATAGGACACGAGGATGATTGGCCATCGTATGACGGTCCCCGAATCCGGCCCAACCCTAGGACGATGAAAGAGAAGAGAGGTCGCCCCATGAGCTCCAGGATTCGTAACAACATGGATGACGTTGAGTATAATGGGGAGAAGTGGTGCGGATTGTGTCGCCAAAGCAGACACACGCGGAGGACTTGCACCGCTCTTGGTGATGGAGGGGCATCTTCTAGTCGACGATAGTTGTAGTTGTTTTAAATAAATTCATGTATGCATGAACTACAATGTTATATGTCATTAAATAAATTATTTTTGTGTACCGCAGAGATATATAACGCAGTGATATATATGTCATTCAAAAAGTTGTGTACCGCAGTGATATATAACGCAGTGATATATAATATTATAAAAAACTACCGTTTTCATCATAAATAAGCTATGTATAAAAGTTTTATAACAACGCGACCTTTTGTACATTAATTCCATACAATAATCATAAAGAACTAGAAGCTACTAACCCCGCCCTCGCCCCCACCCCATGGGCCAGCATGTCGTCCGTGGGGCCTAGGATTGAGACACCCACCTGTGCCACACGCAGGTGGTCTGACATCTCGCTGACCACGACCAAGTGGAGGGACTGGGCCAGGCGCTGGAGTACTCATCTGATCCCTCAACATCGCATAATTCGCAGCTGGAGCGACGAGTATCAAAGCCATCGAGCCGTACTAACGGAATACGGTGGTAAGCCCAGAAAAGCATCAAGCTGACGCATCCTCCCAAGTTGCGCTGATCATGCTCCGTGGCCTGGCACATTTGGCAGTACAGCCATGCCAGCACAGCCGAACCCCACGACAACCGGCCACACGATCAAGGTCCTCCAGCAGAGGAAGCCACCTAATATGCACCTGAGAGTTAGAGGCATCCGGGAAGAGGATACCCCTTATCAACTGCATAATGTATCCTTTCGTGTACCTCATCAGGCACTCCTCTGTGGCATCCTGCTCCAGCTCTCCACAAACCGTGTTGTGGAACCAAGTGAGCTTCATAGTCCACTTCATCTGTGACTGTTTGTCCTCTGGGCCGGGAACAACACCCAGAATCTGCTCACATAACTCCTCAATGATCCGTCCTTGATGGTGCTGCTCCCACCCACCAATGCATCCACTCACAGGATCACTGTTAATCCTGAGTCCCAATTGATAAGCCACGTCCTGCAAGGTGATAGTCATCTACCCGCACAGTAGATGAAAGGTATGGGACTCAGGCCTCCACCTCTCTATCAACGCCGAGGTAAGCGACCAATCGTACTCGAACTCGACCATATAGGCCACGTACTCAAACCCGGCTCGTCTCAGATATGGTCTAATCTGCTCCGGCGGCTGTGTCATCAGATTTCGTTTGGTGCGCAAGATCCGAGGCGCCTACCAAACGGAAAAAAAATTAAGAACAAAAGGGACGGTGAAGAAATATAATAGCAAGTTCAATGCTTATTAAATACAATAAAATAAAAAAGGTAAAAAAAATTATACCACTCGATCAAGCCTCCCAGCAGTATGCTCAGCGTGATCCAATCTATACATCTCATCCTCATAACCCAATAACTGCTACTCCATCGAAACACAATCTAGTAAAATAAAATCACACACTAAATTATTAAAAAAATAAATTAAATGAAAAATAGCTTATAAACCTACAAATTTTAAGTTTACCCTATTTAACTGACGTCGTCATGTAACTAATTAAATGGAAAATAATCAACTCTAAATTTTATTGCTCACGTTTCTTTTTTATCTAACTCAACCTAATTAATTATTCCACTAATTACCTTCTAATTCACAACGCAAGCTAATAACTCTGGCTAAATTAACTAATAATATACTTTCTTATATTCATTAACATGTTTATAGACAATATACTTTCTTATATTCATTAACATGTTTATAGACAATAAACAGTAACTATACTAAAAAATGGTAACATAAAACAATCTACCTAACATAACAACACTTAAAAGTACGTCTAACTAACTAACATGTAAACAGTAAATCTGTTATTCTAACCAACAAAAAATCTATACCTAACAATTTTATCTAACATGTAAACAGTAACTTTAATTAAGCATAAGAAATAATTTTAATTAAGATAAACAAAATAGACTATTATTTACTAGCTTGGAACTAAGAATATCGTCTACACCTAACTTTACGGATGTCGAAAATACAAAAAAGATTAACAGAAAAAATTTGGAAGAGAGAATGGAAGAAAAAAGGGACAAACAAAAATGGTCCCACTAGATTTAAATAGTGTGCCGAACTTATCATATAAATTATAGAGTTTACGCGGGGTGTGGCAAACTTGCTGTTATTCTAAAAAAAAAAAAAATCTTATCCTTACAAATAAAGTTTTTTATGAAAAAATAATTATTTTTTTATTTTATTTACGGAAAAAATCCTTCCTTTCAAATTGTAACTCATTTATTTATTTATTCATTCATGTTAGTTTTAATTTTTCTTAATAACTATTCCGTCCAAGGTTTGATATAGAAAACTGTTTCACAAAAAACTGATTTTTTTATTTCTCTCATTTTTCTTTTATTGTATTTTTAAATTTCTTCTCTATCCATTAAATAGTGCCAATTTTTTAATTTAAAGAATTTTAAAACCAAATTTTTATCAATGAACTAATCAAAGCATACTTCTTGATGATATAATAGTTAATATAAACATGAATACTTAAATTAGTTTTTTTCAAAATACTAGATGAATTAATATCTAACAAAATAAAAAGATAATCAATTCTTATTTTTAGTAAACAAAACAATAAGATTGTTGGGAGATTATAATCTTCATCTCTTTGCTCTCATTCGTTTGTTTTTTCTAGGATCGTTGGTGTTTTTTATTAGAATTTTTGTGTTTTTTAATAGAGAAAAATAAATACAAAAGAGTAATACTAGAAAATCAATACTACAACAATCAGTTTCAGTCATAATAAATTGCTAAATAAGTCAAATATGAAGTTTTTTAAAGATGAACTTTTATTGAGTTTGAGTTTTAAATATTTCTTTCAGTTAAACTTTACATGTTCTTGTTTTTTAAAGTTTTAGGATATTTTTTTTCTTGTTTTGAACGTTAATAAAAATATTTATTGTGTAATATTGACTCCCAAAACTTTTGTAATGCGAAATGAAAAATATCATTTGGTTAAAATTTGGTTAGCAAATTATTTGTTCACAAAACATTTTTGATAATCATAGAGAGTAATAATACTTTAAATTGATTTAATCTACTTCCATTTTTTCTTTTTCATCCTATTTTAAACTAGGATCCAAATAGATCCATTTTTCACTTTTACAATCCAAATAGGAATTCCATTAGTCTATTATTGTTTTTTCATACAGAAATCAAATAATCATCATCCTGATTACATGTAGTTTACGATACACGTATGCATATCACAAACGTCTACGATATAGAAAACAAAGAAAACAAATCAAGCCAAAAACTTTGCAAGCTTAGCTATGACTTACAGTTACAGGCATGTAAAATCAACAAATTAAGGCAATAGAAAAATAAATACAATGCAAGAACAAAAAAACACAGATCCCCTGCTACGTTACTCTCCTAGTTGCAATTGATCTCTTTGGAGAATATCGTTGGTGTTGGAGGACGCAGGCTTCATAACGAACATCTCTTGCCATATCTCCATGAAAGCACGCACAATCACATCGTGATAGCACCTGGAGTTCAGAGCCAAGAAACACTGAAGCAGTTGCTGCAAATCCTCTGCATCACGCATCTCCATCTCCCTTATCATCTCCACCATTGATCTCTTGAAGTCCTCATACGGATCCTTCGACTTCTTCACCACCGCAAAGCTCTCCCTCACCTTCCCCTCCGCGCTGCTCCGCCTCATCCTTGTGGTTGATGCCGTCGACACAACCTTCGTCTTCGTCTTTGTCTTTGTCTTCTTTACTTGTTCTGTTTCCGGTAGTTCTAATCTCGCAGTGTTGAACCTCATTCTCTGAACCTTCTTCACGCTGCTTATCCTCCTCATGTGCCTCCTGCTGCCACTGCTGCTGCTAACTAAATCTCTCTCCGGTTTGAGAGAATAAGAATCGTCCGAGAAACTTGTGGTGCAAGAAATTAGAGACTCGCTTTCTTCTTCGTTGTCAACCGCCACGTTGCTTCTCCTGGAAGGAACGCTGGATGTGCTTCTTCTGCCTCTGGTGTTTACTTGCTTGTCGCGGTGGTCGTCACGGCACATTTGGCGTAAGGACATGATTCTTGAAGTGACCTTACTACCCCTGTGTTCCGGTGAGGAGGGTGGCGGAGGAGGTACTAACAGGCTTGAAGGGTATCCAACGTCATGCTCTTTAGGGTTCACCGGAGAAAGACGGTATATTGCAGGAACTACAGGGTTTCCTGGGAAAGCGGAAGGGTCTTTTGAACGACACATTTGGAATAAAGGGATATTGAATTTCAGCTTGAACCCTTTAGCCATGCTGCAAATTATATTATTATTAAGAGTATGAACAATAATGGTGTGAGTTTGGGAAAACCCTGAAAAGAATATCTATCTTTATATCGTAGTATTAAATTTTCCTAAGGGAAAAGAATATTCGTATGGAAAATAATAAACTAAAAGAATGGCCGGCATGTAAGGATATTGAAGAGAAAATTAAAGAACTAATGTACTTGATTAGGACTTGGTCATCAGGTTGTGGGGTACGGTTATTATAGTACTACTATTATAGGATTTTATTGAATCAAAATATAGTGGTTTAATTATGTCTTGAAAGGGTAATGGTTGAATTCCTATACAATGTATGGTTCGAAAAAGGCTGTGTATTAAGGGATCCAGTTAGAAGATGAAGACACGCACATAACTGCAAGAAAAACACGTCGCAGATGATAAAAGATTATTAGCCTATATTTTTCAACATACAATTTCGTCATCAGAAGGAAAATTAAACTGTTGCAAACTGCTGTGTGCAAGATGTTCATACATGGAATAAATTAAACTCCGATCGAACGCCCTGAGTCAATTGCAAATATATATAATGGATTATTTGGCCTTAATGAAGTTTTAACTTATTTTTTGTGTTGTGTTGACGTGTTGTGCTTATTTATTGCCTTGCATCAATGATCGTATGTCATGATATGGAAATGGTTGGTAATAAAATAAAATTAGCTAAAAAAATCTAAGTTTATTTTATTTAAAATTTATTAAATATTATTAAAATTAATAAATATTAAATAAAGTAATTGGTTAATTTTTTATTATTTCTCTTTTATTATCGATTTTAATAACAGTTAAATTAATTATTTGTATAAAATATATATTGAAATATAAAATATACGTCTATTAAAAATAAGTTAAATACACATATAATAATTATACAAAAATACATGTAGACTGATCTTTGGTATAAGTTTTTAGTGACAGTCAATTAACCAGTCAATATGTTTTATACAACTCTACTATATTTTATCTGTTTTCATTCACATGTATCTTGATAATCATGGACTCAGGACTCTCATATTAATGTTCAAAATAATATGTGAATAATAGGGCTAAGAGAAAAAAAAATTCCTTAATTAACTACCCTGCATTGCTAATTATATATGTACGCACTACAATGGTAATCGGCTAATTGCTGTCTTTTTTTTTCTCTTTCAGCTATATATATATATATATATATATATATATATATATATATATATATATATATATATATATATATATATCAGACGGGAATCACTGAGTTGAAGACAATAAGAAATAAAACATATAATGGGTAACTAAATTTAAAGGTCAAAATTTGTATATTGCAATAATCTTTTGTCTCCAACATTACGGGGAAGAGGTAGTAAACTAACAGCTTAACCTAAATCAGAACACTCCGTCAAATTAAAGAAAATATTATAAATATAAAATATGCAACTGATAGAGAGTGAGAAGTAAAACAACTTGTGTCCAGCAGCACGTTGACAAGGTCTATACCGCAAAAGAATGAATCTGTCGCTGTCCCCCCTTATCACATTTCATAATTTTTCTAATGAATCAAACACATTTAGATGTATTTTTTATTGCTTTATATTTTGGCAGCGGAGCTCCCAGATATACATAACGGGACAAAGTTCGTAATACTTCATACCAAGTCCCAGCAACCACATCTATCACATACATGAACAACAGACAAGCATTTCCAAACAAGAGAGGAAAAATCATCCATGTTCTTTCCACGTAAACTGCGTTATCAATGCTTTATTTTTCTTTTTCTTTATTTTGGGCCTTAATTCAATTCAACGAGTACTAAACTTGGGCGTATACATGCTTCTTATATCATAATGAAACAATAAACAGGCCCTCTAATGTGGTTAGTTGGAGCTAACAAAACCAATTACTAAGGGTGCAATCCGTTGACTGTATTAATTAATGAGTCCATTGAGAATCCTAAATGGGCTTTGAATTAACTGATGATAATTTTTTTTTCTTGGCGTTAATAACAAATATATGAACAAGAAAGCAGAAGTTGTACTGTAATTCCGTAAACAAGCACAGGAGAGATGTATATATATATGAGACTTGTGATTGACACAATGGTGAGTAGTACATTACTATTTTCGTTTCACATTAATGAGTTAATGACAGTCATAAAAAAAAGGAATTGAGGAATATAATATATGAAAAATTTTATGGCGCTAATAAAATTTGTGTGGGACATGTGAGAGGTGAAAGGGTGAACATTTATATTATATTTGTGTCGAGTAATTGAAAAAATAGATATATGAGAAAACACCGTAATAAGAGTTTGTTTGGGTGAACTTCTAAAAAAATCTTTTTTTGAGTTATTTTTTTTAAAAAATCTTATGAAAAAGTAAAAGTAATTTTATGTTTGGGTATCTCATATAAAAAGATATTTTTATCTATTTATTATGTTTGGGTATAACAATATAAAAGTACTTTTTTATTTATTTATTACATGAAAAACATCTTTTTTAAAAAAAAAAAGATCTTTTAAAAAAATATATAAATTACAGCTTCTTAAAAAAGATGTTTTTTTTATTTTTCTAGTATTTTTACTTTTATTGCCAAACACATTAAAAAATAAAAAAAGATTTTTTTTATCAAAATAATGACGTCTAAACAAGCACTAAAAATACTACATGCATGCACTATTTTGTACTCTTTTATGTTGATTTTTATTTTTAGAATTTAAAGTTAAATTGAAAAGAGAGAATAAAAAAAATTAATATAAAAAATGATACGTTGAAAATGCAGTCTTTCCATTTCAATTATAAATTTATAATTTTTCACATGGTGGAGGACAGAAAGAACAAAAATCTTGTATCCCTCTGTATTTAGTGTCTCTGCTATTAAACAATTTTTGTTCTTCTAGATTCATATTTTTACAGTTTTAGAGAATATCCAAGAAGATGTTCTAAAAAGATGAGTCTAATCAAGTCGAACTAGTAATACTACAGAACTACAGAAAATGTTATGTGAGATAATTATTATTAATTAACTAGTTTTAATGTACCTAACTTATTAGGAGTTTAATATATGCAGAAAGTTATTAATAGCGAGAAACAAAAAAAGAAGAAACCGTTTTGGTTTGTGAGTATGTGAGCATGCTAAATATCCGAAAAAGAAAAAAAAAAAGGGAAAAACTATATATATGGCGCGAAAGAGGAGGGCAGAACATGAGGCAGGTGGCAGCAGCCTAGAGCTACGCGCGAGGAGCGCCTAAGAAAAAGAGGACATACATTTCCCCCAATTTGATTGATATCTAAGTGAGCAAAAATCATCAACCGAAGCGAGGCATTGGGTAAACAGAAAGAGGAAGAAGGAGGAGGAGGATTTCTTTCCTTCTTTGTTAGTTCTTTTTCTTCGCTCTTTCTTGTTCTAATCAACCTCATCAGTATCGTATTCCAATCCATGAGGAAACTGTGTCCAAATCTTGACGATGCGGAAGGGTTGGAGACGGTGCTGGAGGTCCCCATTCCAGAGGAGATGCTCACCGCTTTGGGCAGCAATGGCTTCAATCGCTGGCATACACTCCGAGCTCTCATGAATTCTCCCTCTTCTGATATGTCTTCCCATCTCTCTGCTCCTTCTTACAATGAATTCATGGTTTTGCTTAAGCTCGTTGGTGCCCCTCTTATTCCTCTCCCCGTTCAATCCGATAACACTCTCACTCGCCCCCTCAAAGATTGTTCCATCGTAAGCATTCTCCTTCTTATTTTACCACTTTTTATACTCTGGATGATGATTAATTATGAGAAATTAGGGTGTAGCATGCTCATTGTTTGCTTATTCTTTAATATGCAGAACTAAACCAACTGTGTTTAGGGTTATGTTGATATTTACTCATTTTATTGTAGCCACACAGATCAATTTGTTTTCTCAGTTAGTCACCATCTTGATTAGAATTACAAGTGATCAGTTATGTGGCATGATTTTGAGCTTGCAATAGTTCTGTCATATCCTTGCTTAGAATAACAAGCACTAGTTTCATTGAATTGGCAGAGAGATTCCACGGCAAAATACATAGTTCAGCAGTATGTTGCTGCCACTGGAGGACATTCCGCATTGAACTCAGTGAAAAGTATGTATGCAATGGGGCAAGTGCGAATATGTGGGTCGGAGATGCGTCCCGACGAAGAAATCTTTCACCCAACAGGCAGGCGTGAAGCCGGAGGCTTTGTGCTCTGGCAAAAGAACCCAGATTTGTGGTGCATAGAATTGGTTGTTTCTGGTTTCAAGGTTAGTGCAGGCAGTGATGGCAAGCTAGCGTGGAACCAGTCTTCCTCTCAACCTTTTCAGGCCAACAAAGGCCCTCCAAGACCCCTTCGCCGCTTCTTTCAGGTAAATCAATACACACATTCACACCGATGACATTTCTATTTCAAAATTTGAATATCAAGAGTGAACATCCTACAAAGAAAGAGACACAAAAACATTTTGTGATATAAGTGCCATAGGACTATTAGAGTGCTCTCTCTAATTATGTTCACTCTATAACTGCATAACTGATTGCCTTGTCATTCAAATTGATTGGTTGATTTTCTTTATTTATTGTTGATTTGTGGTTGTTACTGTGATCAGGGGCTGGACCCAAGGTGTATAGCTAACTTGTTCCTAGACGCTGAATGTGTAGGAGAGAACACCATTAACGACGAAGTTTGTTTCATTCTCAAGTTGCAAACAGACCAACAAATCCTCCAAGCACAATGCACATCCCACACAGAAATCGTAATGCACTCAGTGTTGGGATACTTCAGCCAACGCACGGGGCTGCTTGTGAAATTTGAGGACACCAAGTTGGTGAAAATGAAACCAGTCAAAGGAAAAGAGTCTGTGTTTTGGGAAACAACCATAGAGTCTACCATTGAAGATTATAGATACGTTGATGGCATTAACATTGCACATGGAGGGAAGACAATTGCAACACTTCATAGGTATGGTGCAGCACACCATCACAAGAGGATGATTGAGGAGGTATGGACCATTGAAGAGGTTGATTTTAACGTAATTGGTTTGTCCAATGATTGCTTTTTGCCACCCTCTGATATTGACAGAGAACATGATGGTGCAGATAACATGAATTAGGATTTTGATGAATATAGGAAACTGTAGATAGTACATAGACAAGTATAGAGGAAATATATGAAGTGTGTTTCATGCTTTTTTCTATGCTTGGGAAGTTCCGTGATTCATTTCTTCACGGGAACTTTGTATGAGAGGAAAAAACAAGTGTATCCTGCTTGAAAATGTTTCAGTTGGGTTCACGATATTTTTTTTTCCTTTGGTTTTTCGGTGTACATAGGTAGCTCTACCTATGATTTAAGCTAACTAATCAAGTTATGCTTTACTGATCCAATTAAAATGGCCTAATTCATACCAATTTGATTGATTAGTAAATTAAATCTGTCCCAAGACCAACCTATATAATTCAAAGTAGCCAAGTAGGTATTTGTTGCTGAACGCCGAAAAATAACAATTATGTTAAATCAGTCATCAGTATAGAATACACATTAAAATATAAAATATATATTAAAAATAAATTAAATTATACATGTATTTATATATAAATACATAATAGCTTATTTTAATTATTAATTTTAATGTATAAATAATATTTTTGAAAAATAAATATATATTGGTATAAATAATAAATACCTTGATTAAGGGAAAATTGCCACGTAGATTATATAACCATCATTATAAAAAAATTATTTTTATTTTTAAAATATATTAAATATTCTTTAATATTAATATATCCTTTAAATTAATTGTAAAATACTCTTAGATCCTTTAAAGAATTTTTTAAATATTCTACAAAATAGTTTTTTTTTTATGATTAATATTAAAAAGATAAAATGCACTTTTATGTTAAAATTAATTAATTATATTACAAATTAAAATTTGAATTAATTTTAAAAGACTAAAATACTCATAAAATTTATTTTAAAAAAATAAAATAATTTTTTATAATTAATTTTAAAAGAACTAAAATATTCTTTAAACAATAATTTTAAATTTCTAAAATAATTTTATAGAATTAATTAAAATCATTTGATTTATTAGCAATTAGGAATTTTAATTTGATATTAAAAAGACTAAAATATCTCTAGTTAAATTTTAATATGCCAAAATAACTTGTTAGGATTTGCCTTAAAAAGAATAAAATAACCTTTTAGAACGAAAGTTGTTTAACTGTATTGGAAATTGTGATTTTGAACTTTTATAACAGCTAAAATTACTCTCATATTTAATTTTCAAAGAATGAAAAACATTTTTAAGTTAATTTTAAAAAATATTAAAATATCATCATAGAATTAATTCATATTATTTGATTATATTATTAGAAATTTAAATTTAATTTTAAAAAGATTAAAATATCCTTTTAGTTCATTTTAAATTATTAGTGCCCTCTTTAAAACTCAAACAATTTAAAATATTTTATAATTAATATTAAAAAGACTAAAATGCCATTAAAGTTTAACGCTGTTTAATTGAATTAAAAAATTTAAATTTAAATTTGATTAGAAAAAGACAACCATTTTTATAGAGTTCATTTAAGAGACTAAGGCCAGTTTGGGTAAATAACTTAAATAAATTCTTTGAAAAAAGAACTTAAAGCATAAGAACTTTTATTAATAACAGCTTATAAATAAGTTATTTTATGTTTGGATTTTTAGTTATAAAAATACTTATTTTAAAGTTGTAGTGTTTGGATAAATAACTCAAAAATAATTTTTTTTTACAGAAGAGAATGAATATTAAAATAACTATGATAACAAATACTTTCCAATATTGAATATTGATTTTACATAACCTAATCACTGATATTGTGTATGATATGGTAGGTGAAAATAAAAAATAAATATAAAATGTGTGTCAATGTATATTTTGTTATTATTTTTTATTTTTTTTACTCCTATTAGAACTCCCTTCTCCATTATTGAGGTCTAAGAACTTGCTATAATTAACTATGAAAATAATAGCAAGCTATAAAATCACATGTAAAAAAAATAAAATTAAAACTAAAATTTCATACCATAGTTAAATACAACTTTAATAATAAAAGATAGAGTGATAAAATGATAAAAAAATATTTAGAAGGAATATATGCAGTAAATTGTTCAGATGCAATATTGTCTGAAAATGGTGGTGGAGGATCAATACTTCTATCAGATGAATCATTACGTGAAAAAGGGAAGGTTTGGAACATTGCGTGAGAATGATGGTGAAATGATGGTGGAAGGCCAGTGCTTCTAGCAGACCTTGCGTGAAAATAGTGGTGATGAAGGGTCAGTATTTTTCACAGAGTCAAAAAGGAAAGTAGATTTTTTTTTGTTTTGAAATTAAATTTTTTTTTAAAGAAGTGATAGAATGACTTATCGAGAAACAGAGAAGTCATATATTTCTACTTCTTTGAAAAGCTGTAAATTAACTTTTCGAGAAGTTAAAAGCTTTTTCTAAAATGGTGTCATATACGCAGATTGTGACTTCTCATAATCCAAAAGTAAAAAAAAAAAAAAATAGCTTCTGCTATTTCCCAAACACGGACTCTAAGACTTTTTTTTTAACATTAGCTTTTAAAAAAAATACCCTTGTAGGTTCCTATTTAAAGTATTAAAATATCTTTTAGCACTCATTTTGAAAAGACTAAATTATTCTTAAAAATTAATTAAAATCATTCGCTTGTATTTGAAATTATAAAATTTAATTTGATATTAAAGAGACTAAATACCTTGTACTTAGTTATTAAAAGATAAGATAATTTCATAGAACTAATCCTTAAAGGTGATTTCTTCTATACCCAACTAATTTGAGGGTATTACATATCCTTCTTACATGTTTCAATTAATTAGTGATAAGTGTATTCATTAATTCCAATCAACAAATAAATTTTTTATTTTTGAAAGTAAAAAATAATAAATTTAATACATGTATTAAATACTTTATATATACATATCTTAATACACTGTACATACATTTAACTCTGGTTAAATTAAACCACCATATGTGATAAATTTTAAATAAATTATTTAAAAGAAAAAAAAAAGAATTAGATTTAGGCCGTTGTATATACTGCTGGAGAAAGAGGGAAGAACATAGAACCCTAATTCTTTTCATCTAATTTCATCTTCTTCTCTTTTCTATATTCACATAAAAAATTCGTTTTCGTCTTCTTCCCTCTCCTTCACTCTCAGGATATAACTTCTTTTTCCTCCTTCTAATTTTCGAAAGTCGTCGATCTTGTTGCTGAATTTGTTATGTTGGCGACTTTAAATGGAAGAACGGTAAAAAGAACGATCCACTGGTTCCAACAACAAAATCGGCGACTTTCGAATATTAGAAGGAGGAAAAAGAAGGTATATACTGAGAGTGAAGGAGAGGGAAGAAGGCGAAAACGAATTTTTTCTGTGAATATAGAAAAGAGAAGAAGACGAAATTAGATAAAAAGGATCAGGGTTCTATGTTCTTCCCTCTTTCTCCAGCAGCATATACAACGGCCCAAATCTAATTCTTTTTCTTTTTTTTTAAATAATTTAGTTAAAGTTTACCACATATGGTGGTTTGATTTAACCAGAATTAAATGTATGAATAGTATATTAAGATATGTATATATAAAGTATTTAATATATGTATTAAATTTATTATTTTTTATTTTCAAAAATTAAAAATTCATTTGTTGATTAGAATTAATGAATACACTTGTCATCAATTAATTGGAACATGTAAATGTAAGAAGGGTATGTAATACCCTCAAATTAGTTGGGTATCGAAAAAATCACCATCCTAAAATGAATAAAATACTATTTTAGAATAAAAGTGTTTAATTATATTAAAAATTAGGATAAATCGTATAAATAAATAAATAAAGAATGAATCAATTTTACCTGATTACAATTTTTGAAATAGTTATATTTTAGTCCTGCAAATCGCTACAGGATGTAAAAGTTTCAAAATTTATACATAAACTATTATAAGGTGTAGAGGTTTATGTGAAAATTGATTACCATCATAAACCTCTATAAAGTGTAAAAATTCATGTGAAAATTGACTACCATCATAAATCTCTACAGAGTATAAATTTAAAATTTATGTACAAATTAACTACTATTTTAAACTGTTAGAGGGTGTAGCAATTTATATGTTTCCGTTATTTTTTTCTCTCTAATATCTTGTACTATCTTTGATTTAATATCTATATATCATTTTATAATATTTTTATTAAAATAAATATACTAAAAAATAATTTTAGTTAGTTAAACTATTGGTGTAATAAGAATTTAATTGGTGTTTAAAAATCTTCACTATTATTTTATTGTTCCATTAAAATGATTGAGGAGTGCATAATAATATTTTAAAATTATTTTTATAATTTAATTATTTTATTGTAATTAAAATTAATATTTCAGTATAAATTTTTTAATATTATAAAAATTTTATTGCATAATACTTAATCTTACAAAATAAAAAATATTTTGTATGCATTTATATGTCTTTTATTTTAAAGCGAAAGACTACACTTGTTATTTTTAAAATTCTAAATTGATTTTGTTTTTAATTTTAGTATGAAATATAGTTTCTAGAAATATAATGAACAAATTCAAAAATAAAATAAATTTTAAATTTTAATAGCCTAGAATAACGAAACAAAAAAGATTACAACGTGATCAATTACTTGAAATGAAAGTTTGCAAAGCTTTAAAATATTTTTGCAGTTGATTATACGAGTCTTTTAAATTTTCGCAAAATTTTGTAATTTGCCTTTTGCTTTACATGCCAAATTTTCTTGTGCTTATACGTTGACTCGATTGAACATTGCAACATCTTAATTTCAATTGTTCCATTAGCTTGAACCATGGAAAATATATCATGGCATATAACATTATTATCAAGTTGGGCATGATCTTGCGATATGAAATTGCCAAACAATTGGAAGATTCTTGATAGTTTTAGACTTTCTAAAATTTTGAAGTTCTAGTTTTTTCAACTCTTATCATTCATTGGCATTGATTTTAAATTGCATCTACACACATAACTAAGATGATGTGATCTTACCACCTTGTATTATATACTTCCATAAATGTTATAGTTCTTAATAACAAATATGGCAGTTTTTCTATTAAAAAACCTCAACCTAGTCTCAAGCTTTGTCTCATTAGACAGAGCATAGTTGCTTGGTCTGTCATCAACTATGATCGAATTTTATTGTTCTGCAAGATGTAAAACCAAAAACTAACCTTGAGTGCTGCTAGAAACACCACCTGATGGCATGGGGTACATGAATTGGGAGAACCTTTTTATTATAAAATAATTGGATTTTAGGAATAATTATTATGTCTTCACCGCTATTGTCATTTCTATCATCCTCTAAAATTTGTTCTTTGTCAGTCGCCTCCACCAAACAATCACCGATTCCTTCTTGGGACACAGGCAACGTAGAAGGTAGAGGAGTGTACTTGATGATTCTCTATATTTTGTTGCGGCCTAACAAAGGCATGAAAACTAGGACTACGAGCCCTACGATTTTGCTACAAGGGCACAATTTTGTTCATTCTAAAATTTCGAATTTTCTACACATTATTCCATCGGATAGATGCTTGCAATGCCATAATGATAAGAGAACATCCTTGAAACATGTTGATTAGTTTTAATCCGCATCTACTGATAATAAAAGAATTGGCTAACGCAATCGGTATCCTGTAGGCCAATATGGTAATTTTCTTTTTTCCGAACATATCGATATTCATTTATATCTGTTATGGATACCTAACTTAATTAGTTAGCAGTTAATTAGTCATTCTTTCTACTGGTACAGCAGTTAGTTATAACTTTGTGTCAATAAATAGCCAATTGCTCTCAACTCACTTGTATATATATATGTACCTCACTTGTAATTACTTTATTCAATGAGAATCATCCTTTTCCTCATTCCCTTTTACATTCCAATATGGCATCAGATGTAATTTCTCTTCACACCTCCACATTACTCTCTCCCTTCATTCTTTGATTTTCTCGGAAAAATATCTCAATTTTCAATTCTTCTTTCTCGCTCTTTTTCATTTTTGCAAGAAAATCCTTCCTCTATTGACACCTTTTTTTTTCTATTCTTTTACTCATCAATTAGAATGTCTGTGATTTCTGTATCCACAGTTTTTCAGGGAGATTCCAATACTCCTCGAGCACCGGCACCGTCCTCGCTGATTCTTGATGTGTATCTGCTTCAGTCCGGCGATCACCCAGGGCTCGTGCTTGTTTCACAATCTCTACAAGAAGACAACTATGCTTTATGGTGATGATCGATGAGGCTTGTGTTGACTGGAAAATGCAAGATCCGCTTCATCAATGGCCCCTCCCGAAGCCAGATCCAGTTCTTGACCCTGCGCTCGCTGAATCGTGGTAGTGCACGAATGACATTGTCATTACGTGGTTGCTGAATGGGATCTCCAAGGATATTGTGGCAAGCGTCATCTATGCTAGATTCGTGGCTTTACTTTGGCAAGATTTGAAGACTCGCTTCTCTCAGAGCAACGCACCTCGCATCTTTGAGCTGAAGAGGTCTCTCATGTCTCTGACTCAAGGCTCTCTCTCGGTCTCACAGTATTTCACAAAGTTGAAGATACTTTGGAAAGAACTTAACACCTTTAAGCCATTGGTATCTTGTTTCTGTGGTGGCATTAAGCCAATTCAAGCCTTTCTTGATCAAGAATATGTGATGTTGTTCCTTATGAGTCTCAATGAGAATTTGGCAAGTGTTCGAAACCAGATCCTGTTGTTAGATCTACTACCTCCGATTGAAAAAGTCTTTTCTCTTGTGTTGCAAAGGAGAAGTAGAGAGCACTCACCTCTCCAAGCCAACATATGGCCTTTGCAGTTAAAACAGTCTCCAAGTTCTACCGCTCCTTCTGGACCTAAGGTAAAAGGGAGGAAAGATCGTCCACTCTCTGCTCATTGTGGGTTGATGGGACATACTGAAGATAAATGTTATCTTCTCCATGGATATCCTTCTGGATATTTCCAAAACAAGCCTATGAATGCCAAATCCCAAGTGCATCATGTTGCCAAGGTCGCTCATGATCAAGAAAGCCAAGATCAATCTCCAACATCTAGCTTCTCACTTACAGCGACTCAGTACAACCAATTGATGACTCTCTTGCAAACTCAACAAGCTCTTCAGGACATTGAACTTGAAATTTGTGCAAGTGAAGTGTTTTCCTCATGTTATTCGAATCAAAAGGCATATGCTAGTTCTTGGATAGTTGATTCTAGAGCCACTACTCACATCACTAATTCCTTTAAATTTTTGGAAAATCCCAAACCTCTTACAAATCATTTTGTTGCTTTACCTGATTATACCAAAATTCGTGCCTTAGCTATTGGTAATGTTGTTCTTAATTCTTTTTTAATCCTTTACAATGTCATATTCATTCCCTCTTTTCGAGTTAATTTGATTTCTATTAGTTCTTTATTGAAACTGTCTAACTGCAAGTCCTCTTTTCTGACTTAGCCTTCATCATACAGGACAGGAGCTCCAAGAAAGTGATTGGCAGAGGTGATGAAACTGATGACCTATTTCTGCTACAATCACCATTCACAGTTTATATTGAGAGTTCTGTTTATAGTTGCTAATTAGTGACTCATGTTGATAGCACTATTTGGCATGCTCATTTGGGTCACATTTCTGAAAAAGTCTTTAACAAATTGAGTCCTCTCTTGTTCAATAAAACTTTTAAATACAACCATTCTACTTGTGAAGTCTATCCCATAGATAAACTCAAGCGTTTGTCTTTTCAATCCAATAATCCTTTTGTAAGAATTCCTTTGATTTGGTTCACTGTGATATTTGGGCCCTTATAGAGCTCCAACTTATAATAACATGAGATATTTTCTTTCTATTATGGATGATTATTCCATATTCACTTGGACCCTTTTGCTAAAATGCAAATCTGATGCTTCTCACACTCTCATCAATTTCTTTAATATGATTAAAACTCAGTTTAATACAAGGGTAAAGCAGGTGAGATCAGATAATGCTAGTGAATTAATGCTCCTTGATTACTTGAATTCAAAGGGTATGCTTCATCAATTCTCTTGTGTGGAGCGGCCAGAACAAAACATCGTTGTCGAAAGAAAGCACCAGCATCTACTCAAAATGGCCAGAGCATTGTTCTTTCAGTCCAAGGCCCCAACTGCCTTTTGGGGAGATTGTGTCTTGACTGCCACTTTCCTCATCAATTGCTTACCAAGTCCAGCACTTCAACACTGCTCTCCTTATGAGAGACTCTTCCTTAAGCAACCTAACTATCACTCTTTGAGAGTCTTCAGCTGCTTTGCTCATGCATCTTCTCTTCTATCTCAGAGACACAAGTTCTCCCTAGAGCAGTGCGTGCAACCTTAATTGGCTACCCTTCTGGTTACAAGGGATACAAGCTGTATGACCCAATGAGCAAGAAGATTTTCATCTCCAGAGATGTTTCCTTTGTCAAAACTGAATTCCATTTTTGACAATTAACCGATACTTCTAGGCCTATGGTGGAAATTTTTTCTCATATAGTTATCCCCGCATCCATCACTAATGTAGCCCCTCCAGCCACGCTTATCAGTCCTCCTTCTGTCCAACCACCATCTCAACCATTTGTGGATACGCTAGTCACTAAACCTACCTCACAACATCAATCTATCATTCTAAGCTCACCAATTAACTTGAGAAAATCGTCCAGACAACACAGACCACCACCTTACCTCAAGGATTATTAGTGTAATATTGTTTCTCATGAGAATCTAGATCAGTTTTAACACATCTCACACCATCACTCTCATTTCATAGCTAATGTCACTACAATTCTTGAGCCCACCTTCTTCCATAAAGCTGTGAAATACCGTGAGTGGAGGCAGGCTATGGATGAGGAGCTTAAAGTCATGGAGGCCACTAATACTTGGGCTTTAGTTCCTCTTCCACCAGGAAAACACACCATTGGATGTCGTTGGGTGTACAAAGTCAAATGTAAGGCAGATGGCTCAGTAGAGTGCTATAAAGCCCGTTTGGTTGCAAAGGCCTATATGCAGCAGGCAGGCATTTATTTTAAGGACGCCTTCTCTCCCGTGACTAAACTCACCACTGTCAGGGTTCTTCTTTCCTTAGAAGCCATCAACAATTGGTTTTTATTGCAACTAGATGTGAACAACACCTTTTTGAACAACGACTTGTTCGAAGAAGTTTATATGGACATGCCTCTTGGTTACAAATCCAAGAACTCTAGACTCGTATGCAAGTTGAACAAGTCCATCTGTAGTTTGAGACAAGCCTTAAGACAATGGTTCTATAAATTCACTTCAACGCTGCTCACTCACAAGTTCAAACAATCCAGGCGTGATAACTCTCTCTTCTCTTATGGCAGTGGTGACAAGATTGTTTACTTGCTGGTTTATGTAGATGACATAATACTAGCCAGTCCCTCCAAGGATATGATGCATAAGGTGCAAAAACTGTTAGAAGCCTCCTTCAAATTGAAGATTCTGGGAGATTTGAAGTATTTCTTAGGCTTGGAACTAGCAAGGTCCAGTGATGGAATTGTTCTTAGCCAGCGAAAGTACACCTTAAGCATCTTAGAGGACACCAATTTTACAGATTCTAAGTTTGTTTCTCTGCCTATGGAGGCTAACCTCAGGCTAAGCAACTCCGATGGTGATTCACTTGAGGATCCATCCATCTATCGGAGACTAATAGGGAGGTTAATGTACCTCACCATATCCCGCCCGGACATTACCTATGCAGTGTCTACCCTTAGTCAATTCTTGTCTAAGCCTAGAACTGCTCACCTGAATGCACTTCACCATCTCTTGAGATACTTGAAAGGAATCGTGGGTCAATGAAATCTATTTTTGGTAAAGAATTTCTCAATGAAATCTCGTTGCAAGTATAATTCTAAACCAACAATAATCCTCAATCAAAATTTAATTTGTTTGTCACAAGAACAAATCCCAATAAAAATAATCGAAGTATTTAAACCTCGGGTCGTCTCTCAAGGAATTGCAGGAAAGTGTGCTCAATTATTGGTTATGGAAAAGTGTTTATGGGGTTTTGAAATAAGAGACAAGAAAAATAAATGGCAACAAAGTAAATGAAACTCAAATGATAAAAGGTCTTAGCAAGGGTTGATGGTTAAGGATCTTTATCCTTGTTACTAACCATAACATGATAATTGCAAAGATCAATCCTATTAAGTCATCCTCTAACAAGTGAAAGAAAGTCAAATGAGCTTTATCAATCCCAATCCATAAGTCCTAGCCACTCACTAATTGACTTAGTGAAAGCTAGTGTCAATGGACACCAATTATCAATCACTTGGACATTAGCAACTCAAGTTCACTCAAGTTACCATCCCAAGCCAAGAATAGAAAATTCTACACTAAAACCCAACCAAGCATTTTATCAAACACTTGGAAGGCATAAAAGGGAAGCAAGATAAAATTGTAAGAAATGTAAATCTACAACTACTCAAAGCAAGGAATTAACAATAACAAGGCAATTAAATAATAAGAAACATAAAACATAAATTGCATTAAAGGAAATGAAAGGAAACAAGAGTGCTCATAAAAACAACAAATTAAAGGAAATAACAAGTAAAACTAGGGAAGCAAAGATGTAGAAACAAGAAACTGAAAAGAAAAGTAAATGAAAACAAGAATTAAAGCCTAGATCTAAGAAGAAATTAACCTAATCTACCCTAAAACCTAGAGAGAAGAGAGAGCTTCTCTCTCTAGAATTCTAACTTAAAACATGATGAAAACTCAACTATAACTACTTGGTTCATCCCCCTTCAATCCTTGGGTTCACCAGCATCAGAAATGAGTTAGATTGGGCCCAAAATGAGCTAAAAATCACTGGCCACGAGTTGCTTAAAATGGCCCACGCTGATCCTGCAATGCGTGTGCGTGAAACGACGCATACACAGTCACTAAACATCCTGGAAACTATGGAATATTGCATATCATTTTGAAGCCCTGGATGTTAGCTTTCCAACGCAAGTAGAACCGCCTCATTTGGATCTCTGTAGCTCAAGTTATGATCGATTAAGTACGAAGAGGTCAGGATTGACAGCTTTGTAATTCCTTCATTTCTTCATGAGTTCTCCATTTTTACATGTTTTTTCTTCATTCCCGCGATCCAATCTTTGCCTTCTAAATCTGAAATCACTTAACAAACATGTCAAGGTATCGAATGGAATTAAAGTGAATTAAATTTATCAATTTTTGGGCCTAAAAAATATGTTTTCACTCTTAAGCACAATTAAAGGAGAATTTACAAAATCATGCTATTTTAGTGAATAAATGTGGGAAAAGTTGATAAAATCCTCTAAATTCAACACAAGATAAACCCTAAAAATGGGGTTTATCAATCAAGGGTTATTATTTTCTGCAAAATCGGAAAAGAGGCTAATGGCTTATGCGAATGCAGATTGGGCGGGATGTTCCGACACTAGGAGAAGTGTTACAGGTTACTATGTGTTCATTGGGGACTCTCTGATTTTGTGGAGATCAAAGAAACAACAAACAGTTTCTCGATCATCTGTTGAATCTAAATACAGAGCTATGGCAGTAATGGCTGCTGAATTGACTTGGTTGATAGGACTCCTCTCTGATTTTCGAATCAAGGCACCATCTTCCATGCTGTTTTGTGACTCTATGTCAGCCATCCACATTGCATCAAATCCCACATTCCACGAGAGGACCAAACATATTGAGGTAGACTGCCATTTTGTTCGAGAGAAAGTTGTGGCAGGATTCATCAAATTGATCCATGTTTGAACTCAGCATCAGCTTGCCGATGTCTTCACGAAGCTGGTAACTCCAACCCAGTTCCATAATCTCATCTCCAAGTTTGGCATGATCAACATATACCTATCAAATTGAGAAAAGATGTTATGGATACCTAACTTAATTAGTTAGCAGTTCATTAGTCATTCTTTCTACTAGTATAGCTTTGTGTCAATATATAGCCAATTACTCTCAACTCACTTGTATATATATATGTATCTCACTTGTAATTACTTTACTCAATGAGAATCATCATTTGCTTCATTCCCTTTCACATTCCAATAATATCAAGTTCTTTAGTTGTTGCAGCAATGTTTGCAACAAAATTATGATCCACAGTGGATCATCACATACAAAACTGATTCCCTCGTATGTATGCGAGATTTCTCTATTTGGATATATAGTTATGCAAATATTCTCAGATGTCATAACACACCTATTTGGATCTGTTATGAATAATATATATTATGTGGGTATGAAATAAGAAAGAGTATAGAGTAGGATATTGGTATGAAAAAACAAAGACCAGAGAAGTAAAGGGAGCGAATGTGATACACATCAGTCGAGCATTCCCCAATGTTTATACAGGTAGCAAGAATGACCCAATGCTGCATGTAGTATGCGCAAAATGTACCATTTTGCATGTAGTATGCATGTGTTAGAATTCTCCATTTTACAGGTGTCAAACTTGAGGTGCCTAATTCGCATGCGCCTTCAATAAAATAGCTCCATATCGTAGCTTTTTTCATTTCAGATGGACCAGTCATGACATGGCTTTCATTTCACAGGTGCCACCCCAAAAATGGCCTTGCCATGCCTGCTCCTATTTCACGAATGGCTGAGGCGAAATGTGTTGAATTTCATTTTGCGGGAACTTATAAAATGTCCATGCGCATTTCAATTTTTCGCAAAACTCATGCGTATTTTGAAAAATAATTTTTTATATGTATTTATTTAAAAAATCCCTACCATACACTTTTATATTTAAAGTTGTTTAACTGTATTCAAATTAAAACTTGAATTTAATTTTAAAAACACTAAAAATCCATAGAATTTACTTTAAAAAATTAAAATAATTGTTTAAGATTAATTTTAAAAAAACTAAAATACTCTTTAAACTATAATTTTAAATTACTAAAGGACTTTTTATAGGATTAACTAAGATGGTTTGATTCATTAGCAATTAGGAATTTAATTTCATATTAAAAAGACAAAAATACCCTATAGTTAATTTTTAAAATACCACAATAAACTTTTAATAATTTTATATGAGTAAAATAACCTTTTAGAATAAAACTTGTTTAATTGCATTAGAAATTGTAAGTTTGAACTTCTATAACAACTAAAATATCAATATAATTAATCTCTAAAAGAACAAAACAACATTTTAAGCTTGATTTTAAAAAATACTAAAAAATTAATATAGACTTAATTCATATTAGTTTATTGAATTAGAAATTCAAAACTCAAATTTAATTTAAAAAGGCTAAAATACACTTTTAGTAAACTTTAAAATAATCTTTTAGGATTAATTTTAAAAAGACTAAAATGTCCTTCAAGTTTAAGGATGTTTAATAGAATTTTACAAAATTTAAATTTAAATTTGATTAGAAAAAGAAACAAATTTTATAGAGTTCATTTTAAGAGAATAGAAACCTTTTTAACATTGACTTTTAAAAGGAAAAAAAAACCCTTGTGGGTTCATATTCAAAGTAATAAAATTGTCTGTAATAGCACTAATTTTAAAAAAGGCTAAATTACTCTTATAGAATTAATAAAAAATGTTTGCTTGTATTAGAAGCTATAAATTTTAATTTAATATTAAAGAGACTAAATACCCTTATGCTTAATTTTAAAAGACTAGGATAACTTTATAGGATTATTAATCCTAAAAAGATTAAAATACTCTTTTAGAATAAAAGTTTTTTAATTATGTTAGAAATTATAAATTTTAACTTTTTAAAAGGAGTAAAATACTCTTATAACTAATTTTTAAAAGAACAATATTATGTTTGAAAGATAATTTTAAAATACTAAAATATATTTTAGATTGGTTTTTTGAAAGAATTAAAATTTTTTTTAATATTCTGATTAAAATAGATTTTTAGTATTAAAATTAAAAAGACTAAAAATACACTTTTATGTTTAAAGTTGTTTAATTGTATAACAAAATAAATTTTGAATTTAATTTTAAATAGACTAAAAAAATCCACACAATTTATTTTAGAAAACTTAAATACTTTTTTATGATTAATTTTAAAAAGATTAAAATATTCTTTAAGCAATAATTTTAAATTACTAAAGTACTTTTATAGGATTAATTAAGATTATTGTTTGATTTATTAGCCCTGAATTTTAATTTAATGTTAAAAAGATTAAAATATCTTATAATTAATTTTTAAAATACCAAAATAACATTTTAGTAATTTTAAAAGAATAACATAATCTTTTAGAATAAAGGTTATTTAATTGTATTGAAAATTATAAATTTAAACTTTTATAACAACTAAAATACCCATATAATTAATTTGCGAAAAGAACAAAATACCTTTTTAATGTTAATTTTAAAAAATATCAAAAGTCATTATAGAATTAATTCATATTATTTGATTGTACTAGAAACTAAAAGTTTAAATTTGGTTTCAAAAAGCTACCCTTTAGAGAAATTGCTTGGGTCATTCAAGTCCAACGTAAAGAACAAAGCTCAAATTGAGGGTAACATATGTGAAATATTCCTAGCTAAAGAAACATCCACATTTTACTTCTTTTATTTTGAGTCCATATTGGGTCACGTAGAGCAAGAGTTGAAAGGAACGATGAGAGGAGAGAATCCTCATCAAATGGACCAACCTATTCAATATTTGTTATGGAAGGAGTTGCAATTGGCGCGGATAGTGAATACTGGTTAGAGAAAAAGGAGATCGATGTTGCACATCTGCAAGTGTTGCTTAACTGTAACCATATTTCACCCTACCTAAAGTGAGTTTTTAAAGTTTTCGTAAATATTGCAATTAGTAAGATAATAACTTCTCTATCTAATCAAAACTGTAGTACACTGAAATTTCTTTAATTATTTTATTGTATCATAGGTTATTCCAAGAAACAATGCTGATACATCACTTAACAATTTTTTATATTGGTTCAGAGAATACGTCAGAGTGAATCTAATTGACACAAAAGAATGGGAACTAGTTGCACTTAGTTAGACCCAATATATAGTGTTAATGGATATAGGTTTCATTCTTTACAATGGTTAGTGAAAAAAGAAAATAGATAACACCAGAGTTTGGATCCGTAGGGATGATGCAGAAGATGGTCATTCTGATTGGTATGGTGTGTTGCACAATATCATTCAATTAGAGTATTTTTGTCACACTACATACAAGGTGTGCGTGTTTAACTGTAAATGGTATGATTCAAGTTTGCGACTAGAAACACGAAAGCACAAGGACTACTATATCACTGAAATAAATGTAACCAGGAAATATAGGCATTACAATCCTATTATTCTACCTCAAAATGTACAACAAGTATACTATTTGCCTTATCCGGAGTCATACAAGTCTAGTTGAATGGTTGTGGTTAAGACTAAGACAAGAGGTCACATCGAGTCTGATGGAACAGAGGGTCAGGAACCTTACCAAATTGATGACCTAACTCCTTCAAAAATGATGGTTGATATCGATGATCCGATCACCCTTAGGTCGGTTGTTATGGATGATAACATTATTGACCTTAGGATAGATGTCGTGATACTACCACTAGAGGATGACGATGTTCAAGAAAAAGAGGGGTCGATAGTGACGAAGAAGAAGAAGACGAGTTCGATGATCAGAAAATTACCTCGGAAGACGAGGATGATGAACCAGAGGAAGAAGATAATAAATCTAAATAAGGTTAACCTAAATATAGTTTAACTAGCTTGTTGTATGTTTAAACTTTATTTAGTAAGATCATATATTTACAACCCACGCTAGCCTTACTTCTATCTTATGTATTTCTTTATCAAACTTTCATTAGTTTGTAATATAATTACATTGTTTTAGGTAGGAATGATGACAGGTTGACGTGTCACATGCATGAGCAAGCATTGTTTTGATTATGACAACGATGATTATCAGGCTCCATAGCCATTAGAGCAATGTTTAAGGCTTTGTTTTGATTAGTTTAGCAGCATTTTATTCCTTCGTGTTTTTATTCTATATATTTGATATTTCACATCATATATAAATCATTGTTTTTAGATAAATTACTAATTTATTCTTTACTAATTGGGAGTTAACTATCAATTATTAACTATCGAGGCCCATTATAGATTCAAGAAAAAAATTGACGCTACCATCCGACGGTAACGATCATCCAATTTAATAAAAAAAATACTACCATCAGATTTGCCGTCAAATTTTTTCAATGGTAACATGGCTCAAAATCACAACGCACAGCGGAAAAATTAGCGTCGAATAATTTTCGATGGTAATTGGCATCAAATTTTTGTAACATTAACATCATATTTCGCCGCTGATTCTGCGCAACTTACCGTTGGAAAAATAAATCTACCGATAATCAGTTACCGGCAAGGTTTATACCGTCAAATTGTATTCGACACAAAATTTGATGGTAATCAATTTACTAGCAGATTATTTTTGTTATTCTGCTAGTAAATCCGACTATACTAAGTGTTTTTCTTGTAGTGTTGGTTCATTTTAAATGACTAAAGTACTCTTTTGAAAACTTAAATAAATTAGT
The DNA here is from genome assembly GCF_059453495.1 of Arachis ipaensis. Lineage (NCBI taxonomy): Eukaryota > Viridiplantae > Streptophyta > Magnoliopsida > Fabales > Fabaceae > Arachis > Arachis ipaensis. The sequence goes on along the minus strand of NC_142442.1, from coordinate 123,881,066 downwards.
CTTTAGGATTGATCTTAAAAAAACTAAGGGTAAATTTTGGATTGACTTTAAAAAAAAGTACTTATTATTTTTTTAAAAGATATTTTTTAATAAAAAAACTATTTTATATTTGAATAGATTTTTTAAAAAGATATTTTAATTATATATTGAAAATATTTTTTGCTTCTGCTTTTTTTACTACAAGAAAAACGTTGAGTACCGTCGGATATACTGTTGGATTTAGCGTTGAAGAATAGCAGCAGATTTACCAGCGGTAATGGCGTCAAAACTAAATTGGCGCATCTTTTAGGGTCAAGATTTACCGTCGAAAAAATTCGACTGTAAACCCACTTAGTGAAACGCTGTGTTTTGGTGACCCGCAATAGTTTACTGTCAGATTTTTTTTACGGTAACTGGGTAGTAAATTCAAAGCGCGAACCCTCTTCCCCCTTATTCGAATTTCATTCTCTCTCTCACTCATTCATTTGCTCCCCTCTCCCCAACACCACCATCTGCCGCCGCCAAAACTACCGCCATCACAGCCCCCTCTTTCCCTTTGGTCGCACCCTAGCCCTCGTGAACAACCACCTACCATCATCGCCATCATCTATGTTCCATCTTCTCTATCGCCACCGGCAACCACAGAGCCACTACAACGTTGCCCCATTTCCTTTTTTTTCCCCTTCCTCTTGTTCTTTCTCTGGTCGAACCACCCTTGCTGTCCCAGAGACCACCGAAGCTTAAACCCTTGCCTCCCCTTGAGCTCATTGCTACCGCCGCGGCTAGCTCCCTTCTCCTTCCTTCTTTTTCACTCTCGACCACTCTAGCTCGACCCCTGTCTCTCCCGTTTTGCTCATCACTCCAAGTTTTTGATCAAATTGCTAATTCATATTTTGTTTTAGTTAGAATTATTACTGGTTTAAGTTTTAGTTGTTAATTAGTGTTATGCTTTAGTTAGATTTAATTTTCTGTTAGTGGATTTTAGGTGGTTAGAATAGGTTAGATTAGGTTATTAAGGTTTTAAATTGTTGAAAAGTGTTAAGATTATTGAACTAAATTGCTGAATATTGTTTCTAGAGTTGTTTGAAATTGTATGAATTATGTTGATTTACTGTGTTACAACTGGTTTTGCTAAGATTTGATTGCCGAATTATTTGGATTATACTTGGTTGCTGCTAGTTTTGAATTATTTGTTGCCGGTGTTGATTATAGATTTGAAATTGGGGCTGTCAATTGATATTTGATCTTGATTTTGCATGATTGAGGCATTTATTTAATAGTACAAGATAAATTAAGTTGGTCTTTTTTAACCTAATTATATCAACTTTGTATGTTTAATTGGTGTTTGAACTTATATTAGGAATGAATTTCAAATGTTGAACTTAGTGTTGTGGTATTAGTTATAAGAATTACATTGGTATTATTATAATTTATCGTTGATTTGTTGTTCTAAATTTCTGTTAATTGCTATGCTATTTACAAATATGACGACAGGTAAAGGTGTTACGGATCAGGCTACTTGTCGTGGACGTGGTCGTGGTCGTGGTAGAGGGAGATTTGAATTGCTAAAATTAAAGTGTTTGATTATTGATTCTATTTTTGTGGATTTAGGGTTGTAGGTTTGAATGGCTGAAAGTGTTTCATGTTTACTGATTATTGATTCTAGCTTAGTGAATTTAAGGTTGTAGGTTTGAATGGCTGAAAGTGTTTCATGTTTACTGATTATTGAATTGTTAAAATTAAAGTGTTTGATTATTGATTCTATTTTAGTGGATTTAGAGTTGTAGATTTGAATGGATGAAAGTGTTTCATGTTTTCTAATTATAGAATTGTTGAGATTAAAGTGTCTAATTATTGATTCTAGTTTAGTGGATTTAGGGTAGTTTGAATGGCTGAAAGCATTTTATGTTTCCTGATTATTGAATGGCTAAACGTGCTTGATTATTGATTATAGTTTAGTAGATTTATTGCCTGTTGTTCATTGATTATTGACATTTGGTGTTGTTTAAATTAATTGTTGATGGATGGAGTTTGTGATGCATTCCACTTATAAATGAAACTCTGCCAAAATTTCTATAAAAATCTCTATATATTATGGTTATTTGCTTATGAAGTTTTAATTTATATTGCCATATTGCTTTGTTTATAGATTGTTGATAGGTTTGCGCCAAACAACAATGCATGTACTCAAGAGATTACCAATGTCATCAAGCTAATGTACGACCATCCCTGGCCCAGCTACAAGAAGATCCCCTATGAGAGTAGAGAGTGATGGTTTCAGAAATGGGCGGTAATTAATTTTTTTCTTTTAGTTTCAAACATTTTTAACTAGTTTATTTCTTCTATTTTGATTAACTAATTTTAAAGTTTCTTTGTGTAACTGCACTTTATATGGGACACTAAGCATGATGTCCTCATTAGGAAGATATATGACCATCAAATGGGTCAACGGCTCCAGCAGATGCTGGAGAATATTCGTGATGAGTGGGACCACCTGACGACCTGGCTCCGACAGGAAATAAAGAAGTCTCTGTTAGTTCACTGGGAGACCGATGAGGGATTTAGGCATCCGTACCTCACCAACAGAGCTAACAGAGCATTGACCAGGTCATTCAAGTATACCAGCAGCTCAGCGACCTTCGTAAAGACTAAGGCTAGGCTAGTATGTAGTTTCTTTAATTTTGTTATTAACTTAGTTATATTCTTTTAAATATAATTACTAGGCATCCTAATTATATTGTTTCAATGCAACATGTGTAGTCGAAGTAGTTGGAGCGCGAGGCGCCATTGGCGGAGACATTCAAGTACACCCACACCTTGAATGAGAACAAAGCAAGATTTGCTAATCAGCAGTCTCAGGATCATTATGTGAATAAACATACATCTGATCTTCTGATATAAAATTAGAGATTAACCGTATAACTGTCGTACTAATCACAATAACATCTGTTACACAGGAGTCTTACACACAGAGACTAAAGGTCACGACTTAGCAATCTCAGCAAAGTGGGGAGGACGCTGATGGCTCTGTTGCTTTAGTCGTCAATTCCGATGCGGTTTGGCGCGAGACCGCCTCAGCGCTGTACAAGAATTGCGTATACGAGATGGGGTCGTTCTTTGCCAGCAGCCTCTGTACCTTCACGTTAACGCTGTCGTCTGCCTCCACTACAAGAAAAATGCCGAGAATCGTCGAAGTTACTGTCGAATTTAGCAGCGTCTATTACCGGCGAATTTAGCGTCGAATTTTGCATCGGATACAAAGCAATCTGGATATCCCAAAATGTTTACCATTAGATTTTACATTCCGACGCTAAATCCGACAATAATGACTGGTGCGAAATATTGATTTGTGGGTGCCAACTTTACCAGCAATTTTACCGTCGAATTTGGCCGATGGTAAATTGCTTTAGTGAAATGCTGCCTTTGACTAACTTACCGTCGGAATACGCCGACAGTAAATCCGACGGTAACATTGGTTTAAAATTCAAACACGAACCCTTCCTTCCTTACTTGTCCGAGTTCTCTCTCTCTCTCTCGTGCTATTTTATCGGCGGAGGTGCTGCCAACATCGTCGTCACCTACCGCAGTTGCTGGTGTCGTCGTTGCTGATCGTTTTCACCGCTAGAGCTGTCGGTTACTGCTGGAAAGGTTGGAAACGCCGCCGCTATTCTTGGTGGCCATCGCCGTTGGAGTCGTCGTCACTACTGGTACTACCACACCTCCAGCATCCTGTAGCCACCAAGAAAGGTAATTTTTGCATAGATTTTTAATTTCATTAAGATTTTTATGTGGGTTTAGAGTTTTTTGTTAAATAGTTTATGAAAATATTGATTAAATTAGTGTAATGAAGTTTGTAATTAGGATTTGGTATAGTTCCTTGACTATTTTTCAGATTTTTTTGTGACTTTAAGGCTTTGTTAGGTATTTTACCAAATTATTGATAAAATTATGGTAACGGAGTTAGTGGTTAAGGTTTGATTTGTGTTTTTTAGTTTTTTCAGGGTTTTTTTTTGTGAGTATACAGTTTTGTTTAGGAATTTTATCATCAAATAATTGATTAAAATAGAGTAATGAAGTTTGTGATTAGGATTTCTTATGTTAATTTAATATAAATAGAAATTATAATTAAGTTATTAATGTAGGTTTAGTAGGGTGAGATTAAGAGTGTTCGACATTGTTGGTGGATGACTTTGTGTAGTTTGTTGACTTAATTAGTTTCACCTTGTAAGTTTACAAAGTTTTTTTTTTATTATGACGGTGGTATTTCTCTGAGATTAATTGGATTTCACTTCTTCTGTATTCTGTGCATCCATGATTTAGGTAGGTTTTCTATCTCTAACTATAATCAATTGTTTAAGTTTTATGTTGGACTTACTTTTTCTAGGATAGCATTTTCGAACGGAAGTGGGAGAAGGTCACGTAGAGACGCTTTCTCGAAACCCTTGTTTGCTAAAAAATTGTGGAGTTACAAGGGTTTGTCATATCGAGTCTGATGATAGGACAGAGGTTCAAGAACCTTACCAGATTGATGACCCAACTCTTTTGAAAATGGTGATTGATACCAATGAGCCGATTATCCTTATCTCAACATCCATGAATGATGATATCATTGACTTTGGGTTACATCATGACGCACTACCACAACAGGATGACGATCTTCAAGAAGAAGACGAGGTCGACGTGGACGAAGAAGAGAAAGACGAGTTTGATAATCAGAAAACTACCGTAGAAGACAATGATGGTAAACCAGAGGAAGAAGATGATGAATCTGAATAGAGTTAATGTAAATATAATTCTATGATATGTATATTTCTTTACCAAATTTTGAGAAGAATGTATTGTAATTAACATTGTTTCAGATATATCAATTATTATCATTTTGTAATTTTACGTTGTATGCTTGATATTTCACTTCATATTTAAAGCACTGTTTCAATTATGCTTGTTATCAGGTTACGGTAAAAATGGACGAAAAATTATTATTTTTAAAAAAATCTCCAAAAACTTTCCGTCAGCATGTCCGTCTGATTAATCTGATGGTAAAATGGCGTGGATACTTATAACATGGCGCCAACGTCATCCAACGGTAACTTCCAACGGATTGTGTTATATATTCTATCACTAAATTCAATGGAACTTAGCGTCAGCCTCTAAGAATCATCCGGAAAGTATTTTCCGGCGATGTTTATCCCGTCGCATTTATTTCGCCGCTGAATCCGATGGTAAATGTGTTACTGTTAGATTTATGTAGAAAATCTGCTAGTAAATCTGATAGTACTCAGCGACTTTCTTGTAGTGCTCTGCCACTAGTCGAGCCGTCGAGCCTGAGGAAGGCGTGGACTTGAGGCTGCAGGTGCAGGAGCTCACCCACAGCCTTCACCAGCAGGCTCAGGAGCTGAACGATTATTGGGAGAGGTATCAGGAGATCCTCACATGCGTGATAGACGTGGATGACCTCAGGCTGTAGTGGAGGGAGCAGCTGGAGCGACTTCAGCGGATGGAGGCTCAGATGGAGGTGTACTGGACTCAAATGCGCGCCGCTGGTATCATCCCTGCTAGTGGCAGTGGTCTTGCTAGTGGCACACAGACATCACCACCTTCTGCGCTGCCTCATTAGGGCCACGGGAACGAAGAGGAGAACTACTTAGATCTTTAGTGATTAGTGCTTCGTTTTATTTTTCATTGTATTTATTTGATTTACTTGACTTTTAATTTATTTTAAATAATAGGTTTCTATTATTTATAAATTGACCATTAATTGGGTGAAAAATAAATTTAAATAAAAATTAAAATTGACCATTTATTTCACAATTTTTTTCTTAAAAAAAATTGACATTACCGTTGGATTTACCGAGAGAATAATCCGACGGTAATAGTGTGGGAAACAATATATTGTGGCGCCAACATGATTTTTTGAGCAGGTAATCCGTCGGTAATTACTGTCATATGAAAAAAATCCGATAGTAAATATTTACTGGCAAGGTTTATACCTTCTGATTCTTTCCGATGGTAAATCCAACGATAACTTAAATTATTGTCGGATTTTGTTGTTTTTCTGACAAAAAATTCAACAGTACTCAACATTTTTCTTATAGTATTTAAAAGCAAGGTATTGTTGACTTTTAAAAAACATAAATAATTTATTTTCTTAATAAAAATATTCTTTAAAAAAAGATTTATCTAAATATGTTTAAAATTTATTTTTAATAAAAATATTTTTCACTCAAATAAATCAATCCAAACCAACATTAGAATTCTCTTCAAATTTAGGATGTTTAATCGAATTTAAAAATTTAAATTTAATTAAAAAATAACTAAAATATTCACAGAATTCTTTTAAGATACTAAAATACTTTTTTAACATCAATTTAAAAAAAAAAACAGAAATGCCCTTGTACGTTTATGCTTAAAGTATTAAAATATCCTTTAACCATTAATTCTAAAAGTCTAATTACCTTTATAATTTAATTTCTATGTTCTCTTTTACACACCCTTATAAGAATTAATTTAATTCGCTTCTCCTCTCTCTTCCTGTTTTTTTCTTTTCGCTTTGTATGGATGCTGTGTGAACACTGGCGCTTGGCGGTAGAGAAAGCTTCCGTTAGGTAGAATGATAGAATAACCTTGTATTGATATTCTTTAGCGCATTATTCGATTATTTTAATTTCTATATTGCAATATAATTTATGTTTCTTAATTCAATTGACTTTTTATTTTAACCTTTATTTGCTCGTACTGCACTTTTGATTAACCACATACTTGATGCCAAAACTTCTGTGTGCACAATTAAAAAATTGATGAAGAGATTAAATTTTATTTGTTGTTTACGGTATTTTCAAGTCCGACAAATTAAGAGCTAATTTACTGTAAATTTAAGTTTTATTTAAGAATTTGTCGTTAATCAATTAATTACTGCATGCACAAGAAGAGATTCAAACTCCTAACATTTATTTAAACAGATAAATAAACTAACACTTTGATCAACTCAAATTAATTATAAAGAGATTAAATTAGCTAGACGTTACTATTTAGATACAAAACACTATTTAAATAGTAAGGGTGGGAAGCTAAGTAAGTACATAAATAATAAAATTCTTTTTTTTTTTTGAAATAAAAAGCTCAACACAGTAAGGTGGAGCATCAACGTCTCAACAGAAACGTACTAAACAAATAAAATAAACTAATTTCTAATCATCTTCGACAAAAGCCATCAACAACCCAAAAGATCAAATATCATTCCACTCTTTGTAACTCTTAACGACCTGTTAACTACTTCTGCAACACCTGATTATTGATTCCTGAAAATTTTGTCATTCATTTTCAACCAAGTGCTCCAAATGATAACAATGAAACCAAACTCACCAATATTCTATTAATTTGACTGCACGATTGACTCCCTGAACCACGTAAACTTACGATCATTCAGTTCTATATCCACAAGTTCGATAAAACTGTTAACACACTAGCACCTTTTCTTTCTTCCAACTGCACAACCTCATTAAAGACACCCATATAGCAAAGATGAACCTGGCATATTTCCGATAAAAAACTCAACTCTTCTCACACAGCAAGCTTCTCTTCCCTTGTATGCGCACCATATACCAAGCAAACAGCACAAATAAAATTATTGTTTGTCAATTCCCCTTCTATACACAACCATCTCTCCCCTTTGTAACAATTACTCAACTTAAATATCATAACATCCCACATTATTAATAAACCTCCAGAAGCACCTTCCGATCCCACAAATTCCAAACTCACCGCATCATTACCCCAAAATTGCACTACATCAAACTTAGAAATCACCTCATTCTTTGTCTCTATCAATCTTAATATATTCACATTATTTTTACTCTTAAATTTTTTACCATTTTTCACTTTCCAACACCCCCTAAATCCCTCATATTCCACAAACTAAAATCATTTAAAAACTTTATTACACACCTTATTTCGGTTTTTAGGGCGGCACCTTCTTGCTTTCTCTTTCTGTTTTGCTTGCCTTCTTTTTTGTTCTAATACTTCATTTTGAGCTTGGAGAATAGCCATAATGTCCTCATCCTCGTCATATAAAACAGCTCCTGATTCGACAGCCAAATTCCAAGCAACCCTATTTTCAGCCATATCTTTATCCCAACTTCCTCCGTGTTCATCTTGATTAGTTTTACCGTCTGCATCCTGCTCTGAGTTCTCCGAATCTTCCAAGTTCCTTACAGCCCTTTCATCATCCAACTCAATTTCCTGCACCATTGTATTCTCATCCTCTAAATCTGAATCTTGCACTGCATCACCCCTCATCAGACATATGCCAACATGCTGCTTACCACTCTCGTCCAAACTAGCGTGGATCTCATTAACTACACCTGGTGGAATGTTTTTTTCCGCTGTACTGTTCGAACAATTCTCCGCACCTCCGCCAATCTCTTTTCCGGCTTGATTCTGCTCGTCGGGTGTATAAGGGGCTTCACGCTCCTCCCTGGCCTCCACGCCATCAAGTTCAGCGCGGACATTATCACCTCCGCCTCTAGCAGGTGACTTCAACATTGCTCCCAGATCTGCCTCGTCGGCGCTATTCACCGTGGCATCAACCCCGCAAACTCCATGACTAGCCACGCCCCTCTCATCACCGTCGCCCGCAGCAGCCAGCAAGGAGGCCCTTTTAAAACGCATAATGACTTACTCTCCGTCGCACCACACAGCCACTTCACCGCCATACCCCACTAACATATTGGGCCTTATATGCTTCAACTCAGCCCCAACTAAACTTTTGTTCAACACCAGATCAACCCCTTCTTTCCGTTTATCCCCGTATTCCCAAGTCTCTGTTCTTTCAGAGATTGCTTCGTTGCTGATTGTTTGAGATTCTATAGATTTCGCACTCACCATAACTGCCGGATACATCAAAGGATTATTTATTCGCGTTTTCAAAAAATCCTCATGCCACTCATCCAAATCCTCAACAGCAAATACCTTTCTATCCTTGTCATGCTCTGCCTCCCGTAGTCCATGTGGCATCATTACCACTGGATCTCATCCCACCTCCAACGGTTCCCTCTGAATTTCTAGTTCTTCACTTCTATGGTGTTCCAAGAAAACTCTCTCTTTCTCGTTCACCTCAATATTCTTTTCTTTGATTTTTTCTTGTTTTCCATCAGGAAACTCCCTGACATCTTCATCGTGTGTAGTGATTTTTCCCCGGACATCAATCCTCCTCCTGTACTTAGCCTCACCCACAAAGATCTCTTTGCTCCTTAATCGCATTCCATTCATCTCCTTGATGGCCTTTAATGCACCTCCTTTTGTAGTATACCTGATAAAAGCAAACAGATGGATCCAGTCATACTTCTCTTTACGTGCCAAATAGATGTCATTTATCCTTCCTGTCCACTTGAACATATGAAACAATTCATTATTCGAAACATTGTCAGGTAAATTATCCACAAAAATTGTAAATGATTCACTCTCCAATTGGAGATACAAATCCGTGGATCTTTTTCAATATGAGGCTGTCTAACTTTATCCCGCCTTACATTAGACATAGATAGATTATAGAGTATCAGGAGTACTTACTCTCATATTTTTATTGAAACACTATTCTGTCAATCTTTTTCTCTGATTGTGTCGCGGACGGGGTTGATGTAGTGACTCTCATATGCTTTGGAAATTACTTTTAATTTTAAACTATAAGTAAATTATTTTTGCTTTTTTAATAAAATTCTTTTAATAAGTAAATTCTTTTAATAAAATTCTGTACTCCTAATTACAACACATCTAACATACAATATTATTATTTATGTGCTATCTCCTTACATTTAGATGATAGAGCAACAAGTAGCCAACAATTGATAACCGTGCATCAACATATGAATAACGTGTCATACATATTTATATATCAATCCTTAAGAAGCATACATTGCATATATAGGAGGAATTAACGAAAGCCCAGCAGACAACTTCCCACTTATTTAAGTATTCTTTTATATCAAGATCTAGCTACTGATTCTTAAAAAAAAAAACACACACACATACATATGTATTAAATTGAAGTACTTATCAATTTATTTGCCTAGCTATATGCTATTGGATCAGTATTATCCTATCACTTTCACGCTAGATCATTCTCCTTCCACCACAACCACTCTCCCGGTGGCAATTGAAGTACACAGCAGCAACAGGAGATCCGAGATTGTAAACTTGAGCAAAGTCGCGAGTGTTAAAGTTGTTACGCCACGTCGGAGCGTGTATCAGTTGCCTCCCCACCATTTGCTTGTACAGCACAAACACTATTCTATGTATTCCTGCCGTTGGTTCTGGACTCTCGTACTTCATTATCTCTTGCCCTGCATTATATTTTCTTACTTAACATATATAATATCACACAAAAATATTATTTTTACATTAAAATCAATTATTTAAATTAATTATTATAAAATTAACTAGTATGTATTTATATATAAATATAGTTATAATTTAATTTATTTTAATATATATTTTATACTTTTATATATATTCTATATTGTAGTAGCTAATTTTAATAGATAATTTTAATGTATATATAACATGGATGAATATAATATGCTACACTGTACTTTAACATTTTACATAAATCTTATGTATATATATGTGCTTACCGAAGCTCGCCCCTGTAGTTCCTGGAATGTTAATTACCAACCTGAGCAGTCATTTAAGAGATGTATCAAACTATCAATATATAAATCTTTCACAAATATAAAGTTTATACATTCGTTCCTCATCATTTATAACACAATCCATACCTATATACATTCTCTAAATTGTTTCTATTATTTTGCTTCTGGATGTTAATTATACATTCATCTGTTATTTTTTACTTCTATCTTTATTTTTATAAAGTAGTAAATAATGTTATATAATATATAGTTTTATGTTAATATATCTCATGAATCATATACGCTTTTGGACAGAGAATGATTTTTCGGTTAGGGTATGATATCTTTTTTGGATATATAGCTGTTGAAATACAAGTTTCAACGTACAGAAGGACTATAAGAGCATTTCCAATTTAGTTTTATATGTATTTTATTTTAAATTCTACAAAATGTTATATTGATATTTGTAAAATTATATATTATAAATAGTAATTGAGATTGAATATGAGATTTATTATTTTAATATAAAATAAAATTTAAAATTATTTTACTTCATGTATATGTCATATTTAAAACTCAAACTTCAAAATCAGTCTCATTGGAGATGCTCTAATTAACCGAGAAATAAAAAAAAATGATACCAAAAACAACCGACAAGCAGACTCCAACAAAAATAAAATAAGTCTTACGTAGCTCGTGGCTCGTTGAAAATCTTCTATTAATAAAATTTTGTGGGACAAAATCTATTAAAGAAAAAGAGTACATAACTGTATAAATTTAAAAGTGCAAAAATTGAAATATATATTTGCCTTTTGTAATATTTTATCTCTGTTGTAGTCTCTATTTGTTAAACATTTTCAGTTTTTCTTAAATGTTCACCACAATAACAAAATCCGAAAAACAGAAAGGAAAACGAACCGGAACACGAACACGTTAGGGTATGGTATCTGATCTATATATAGATATGTTAATTGTCATCACTTCAAAGTTCAAATAATTAGTTTGGTGTGATGCTAAGTAATGCAGGCTGTTTAGTAAAGAATACAATTAATTAGAAATGAAACCAATTTTAACCAATTAGTTAAAAAATAGGTTTATTACAAAAAATAATAATAATAGAAATAACTCTCCACTATCTTGATTTTTCAAATTTTAAAATAAAAAATAAAAAAGAGTTAACTTAATTAGCTTGTTATGTAATTGGTTTCCTAAATTTTTTTAATATATTTGTAATATATTTAATAAAGAAGAAATAACTTAAAAATTCTACTAATACTAATTTTAATAATTATTTTTACGCCACTTACTGGTAAAATATATTTTTTATATCTTATTTAATTTTTTATGTATGACACTTAACCTTATATGTTAATTAGTCACAGTTAATCTCATCTTTAGATACTATTTATTATTCTCTTATAATTGAGTTACTCTCTCTAGCTATTATAATAATAATAGGATATTTGTCTATTAATTAAAAAAAATTAATTAATTTTAATTTAATTAATAGACAAATATCTTAAAATTTTTTAATAATAAACAAATAATAGAAAATAATCAAAATTTATTATTTTTGTCATCATTTAACTATCAATTTAATTTTTTTATTCTAATTTTTTTTATTATATAGTAATCTAAAAACATACTTTATCCCATATTTTTAAATATTAATGACTAACTGATAAAAAAATAATAAATTTTGATAATCTTCTAATATTTTTAATAATAATAATAATAATAATAATAATAATAATAATAATAATAATAATAATAAACTATTTGATATTTAGATAATTAAGCCAACCTTCATGTAAACATATTCGACTTTTAGAGCAGTAAAGAAGGGAATAGAGGAACACATGTTACATATTCATCCACGTTATAAGATGGTGACCCATAACATACCAATGCAAATACTCCCTCATATTGGGATTAGTAGGACTAGGTGCATCAGGGTCTACCATAATCTGCATATACATATACATATATATATATATCATCATCATGACACGTAACCTTAAAATTAGTAATAGAGATGATCTTTTCAAAGATAAGAAGTGCATATATAGAGATACGTACCAGAGTGTAAAAGGTCCTAAAATCATCACCACCAACATCAACTCTTGGTTGTTTGGTAATTTGGGAGGGTTTGAAGTCAGAACAATTGACTACTTCTGAGTTATTGTTATACGCAATCCTCAAAGACACAGAACTTGTAAAGGGATCAACAACATCTCCTAACAACCTTCCAAGAGTAAGAGGGTCCATTATTATCTATGAATATTAATGCTATATATCCTAAATGTGTTACTACTTAATTATGAAAGGAAATATCTGTATGTACATCAATATATATACACGCGAAAATTTAAGGGGAAAATAAAAAGAAAAGCCAGCATATATCTCTTAAAAAGTTGCGAGACATGGACGAGACATCGATTTGAGATTTATAAGAATGCATGCATGAACTTTGCTTGAATCGGAAACTAAATTCCTGCGCAATTTGTTGGACAGTAGTTGTCGGAGGATAAAACAAACACATACTATATAGTGGAAGTTAAAATGCCAGATCTTTTCAAGGTTTGACCATTATGTATATTCTATTATTCTCTCTTCATTTAATTTAAGCGTGGAACAAACAAAAGTAGTTTTTTATTTATTTATTTTTCTTTTATAAATATATAATAAATATATTAAAAACTTAAATTTTATATTTTTAATTTTTTTTAATTAATAACTTTAACATGTCTCTTAGTTAAACTTATATAATATATACTAAGAGTAGATAGTAATAAGATGGAAGCTATTGTCAGTTTGTCACATTCAATAACAAGAAAATATAGTTGTTGTTTAATTATTCAAATAACATTGCTCAAAATTAAATGAATATTTTTTTTAATATGCTTGTGTTTTCTTATAATTCTAATTGCACTACTTCTCTTTCAGAGTAGCTGAGAGTTGACCACTTTTTGATAATAATAATTATTACATACTAAAAATAAATGTGCACTTTTGTTTGTTCATTATTACATATTTTTGGTGGAGTTTGTTTTAAATTATAAAATATATTCTCAAGAGTTACATTTTGAAAATATTATTCTTGGGAATTTTATTATCAAGAATTGTAAGATTTTAGTTTGCTTAGTAGTAAAATAATTCCACACAATTTATTATAATATTTCTAGAAAAAAACTGTGTTTGGTTCATAATATATATTTAACTTCCAAAATACTTAATTATTATTATTGAGTTAATTAATTATTTACGTAAAGAAAATACATCAATTATTTATGAAGAACGTATTAATATTTGACATAAATTATGCATTTTAGAGATAATTACAGGAGTAAAATGGATAATATTTTTAGTAATTATTGATTATCGAAAACTTGATGATAAGAATAAAATAGAATTTTATTTCAAATGTTAAGAAAAAAATAAATCAAATTAAATATTAAAGAGAGTTTTTGAAACTTTTTAAAAGTTTCAAGGGCAAAAATCAATGTTTACGCAATTTAAAAAAATCAAAACGGTATTTCAGCGTTTTAAAGACGAAATTAAAGTATCTAATTTCTAATATGTTTAAACAACCTTAATCCTGAATTGGTATTTGTTAGGTACCATACAAATGATACAACAAAATATAAAGATAAAAAATAAAAAATTTGTATAAAATATGAAAATAATTGAATAACTTTCTTTGAGAATTATAACTTCTCTCTATCACAAGGAGACTACAATAACACTCTCTCTTGACAAAAAGAAGAATATACTTCTCTCTATATATATAGGAGAAAACTACTCAAAGAAATATTATGTTATTCTATCTGGATGACTTGATTGAAATGAATTAAAGAAAAGCTCAATTTATAGGTGAGTATTTTTCATGGTTCTGAAAACCGAACCGGACCAGCCGGTTCAACCGGATTAACCGAGAATCGGTCACCTAGCCGGTCCGGGTAAGGTCAGAAAGCATTTGGCAAAAAACCGGTCAAAAAACTGGTCGAACCGGCGGTTAACCGGTGAACCAGAAGAATCGTCCGATTTTTTTACGGTTTTTGGTTTGAAAATAAAAATGCTAAACGGCGTCGTTTTGGGAGTTTAAAAAAAAAAGAAAAAGAAAAAAGGGGCTAAATGCCTAAACGAGTAAACGAAGCCCTAAATCCCTAATGTTCACAGAAATCACCCAGATCCCAGAACTCCAGAAGCCAGAAGAGAAGAAGAATCACTGAAAAAGCAGTTCACACCCACAGTTCCACCGCCATCGCCACCGCATCCCGCAGCGACAGCAGCGACGGCGTTGAGCACGGCAACCACCACCGCGTCCTGTTTCGTCACCGAACTCGCCCCCTGTTGCGTCGTCGCCGAGCTCGCCTCCTGTTGCGTCGTCGCCGAGCTCGCCTCCTGTTGCGTCATCGCCGTTACTCGCCGCCGGTGATACTCTGTTATTCACTTGTTCTATTATTCCTCCTTGCTGCTTCATGATTTGTGGTTTTTGATTTGCTGAGGTTATTTGAATTTTTTTGCTGCTTCATGGTTTTGTGGTTTTTGATTTGCTGAGGTTATTTGAATTTGTTTGCTGCTTCATAGTTTTGTGGTTTTTGATTTGCTGAGGTTATTTGAATTTGTTTGCTGCTTTAAGGTTTTGGGTTTTGATTTTCTGAGGTTATTTGAATTTGTTTGCTGCTTCATGGTTTTGTGGTTTTTGATTTGCTGAGGTTATTTGAATTTGTTTGCTGCTTCATGATTTTGGTTGCTGAATTATTTATTTGTTCATGGTTTTCTGAAGTTATTTTCTGGCCTTTGATTTTCTGATTGTTACAGATGGAACAATCACAAAGTAACCCACAGCCACAAGATAATGCTGAGAAGTGATTGAGCAATCTGGAGCAGTTCTTGTAGGCGATCACGCCCTCTGTGCCTGCTTAGTATCTTTCTATGGTTAGTTTTCAGTAACTAGCTGGCAAGTTTTGGCTGGAATTTTTAATAGTTGTGGCTAGGTTAGGGAAGAAATCGTTTCTTTAACTAAGTTATGTAATTTATTGTAGTATTGTCATTGTTTGTAACGGATAGATTTAATGGCTGGTGTGACAATAAGGAGTAACATTTTGAAGGTCTGAATAGGATCAATGAATAGAAAGGAGAAGTGAGTTTCTCATCCATAAATAAAGAAGTAAGCTAGTAAATGATTATTTGGTATTTGATTATTGACAGATTTCCATTGTTTACAAGTCATATGACAGATTTCCTTTATTTTAATGTGGTTTACGAATTTGATTCTCCTTCATTGTTTTTGTTTTTAGCCATTTGCTTGTCTTTCCTCTTTTGATTATGAATTGAATATTGCAGAGGATCATGATGAGAGTATACCCTTGTATTAAACAGGAATGAGAGTGTTGTTCAATATTAAGTTTTTTATTTTTCTAGAATTAAACATGATCATGATGGATTGAAATTTTTATTGAATTTGTATATTTAAAATTGTATATTGAATTTTCAATAATTATATTATATATTTAATGAAACCGGTTCAACCCCGGTTGGACCCCGGTTGAACCATTAAACCTGTCACCTGACCAGTTCAATGACCGGTCCGGTTCTCGCAACCTTGGTATTTTCAATATGAACCATCTGTCAATTAGAGGTATATAATTCTTTTCTTTTTCAACCATTAAAATCCTAAGGTTATAAACTAAGATTGTTTATTACCTTTCATTTTATTCAGTTATTATTTATTTATCTATTTTCTAAAATTAGCTTTACTAATTTTTACAATCTCCCACTTAAAGATAATTTTGACAAATTTTCAAAATTCATGTTGCTCATGTATTTCATAGGCTGTATGAGGATCTACACCATTCAAACTTTTCTGTGTTGATTGGTTTTGTCATGGCATCTGCTAGGTTATCTTTCGTGTGAATCTTCTGCATATCAACACTTCCTTCTTCTACTACTTCCCGAACAAAGTGATATTGTACTCCAATGTGTTTTGTTCTTGAATAAAAGGCAGGATTTCTTGCAATGTGCAAGGCACTCTGACTGTCACAATACACAGAAATCTTCTGTTGTTTGTGCCCGAGTTCTTCTATCAACCTTTGGATCCAAATAGCTTCCTTGCATGCTTGTGTAGCTGCCATATATTCAGCTTCTGTAGTAGATAAAGCTACAACAGTCTGTAATTTAGATAGCCAGCTCACAGCTCCTCCTGCAAGTGTAAACACATAGCCTGTAGTAGATTTTCGTTTATCAAGATCACCTGCAAAGTCTGAGTCGACATATCCATTGACAATGAATTCTGATCCTCCAAAACATAATGCAACATTCGAGGTCCCTTTGATGTATCTCAAGATCCTCTTAACAATATTCCAATGCTCTTTACCCGGATCTGCCATAAACTAACTTACCACCATAACTGCTTGAGCAATATCTAGCCTTGTACAGATCATGGCATACATAAGACTTCCCACCGCTGATGCATATGTTACTCGAGACATTTCCATCCTCTCTGCTTCACTACTAGGGCACATACTTAAGGATAATTTGAAATTCATAGGAAGTGGGGTTGAGATTGGCTTACATTCTTGCATATTGAAGCGTTGCAAGATCTTCTTCAAATAATTCTTTTGCGATAGCCAAATCTTCCTATCCCTTTTGTCTCGGTGGATTTGCATCCCTAAAATCTTGTTTGCTAGTCCCAAGTCTTTCATATCAAACTCCCTACCCAACTGTGCTTTCAATTCTTGGATTTGATCATTGTTGGGACCTACCACCAACATGTCATCCACATATAACAGCAGAATGATGAAATCATTATCACCAGACCTCTTGTAATAGGTACAATGATCTGAACTAAGTCTGTTGTATCTAAGGCTAATAATGAAAGAATCAAATCTCTTGTACCAACACCTTGGCACCTGCTTTAGACCGTACAGAGATTTAGTTAACCTGCAAACCAAGTTTCTTTTTCTTGTTCTTCAAAACCTTCTGGTTGGAGCATATATATCTCTTCTTCATGTTCTCCATGAAGAAAAGTAGTCTTTACATCTAATTGCTCTAGATGTAAATCAAATACAGCACACATAGCCAAAACTACTCTAATAGTAGTTAGTCTCACCACTGGAGAAAATATTTCATTGAAGTCAACACCTTCTTTCTGAGCATATCCCTTGAAAATATTTCATTGAAGTCAAAATCTTCTTTTTGAGAAAACATTTCCCTTGCATGATATCGTTCCACTTGATCATTACTATCTCGTTTGATCTTGTAAACCCATTTGTTACCAATGGCTTTCTGACCTGCTGGAAGTTCAACAAGTTTCCAGGTATGGTTCCTATGTAATGCCTCAATTTTTTCTTGCATTGCTGTCATCCACATAGAATCATCTGGATTGCGCATAGCCTCTATAAAAGTTGTTGGCTCTCCATCTTCTGTCAAAAGACAATATGCATCATGGTTTGTCAAAACATAATTTGAGTGCCATGATGGTGTTCTTCTTTGTCGAGTGGATCGACAAACTTCTATGTCATTAGCCTCTGCTTCTTGTTCTTCGTGTTGTGGTTCTGCTTTAGAAAGATCACCTTCTTTGCATTTTTCATCTATTTGAACAGTGGTTATCTTTTTAACAGTGCTGTCATTTTCTTGTTCCTTTTGCAATTCATCTTCTGCAAATATCACATCTCTACTGACAATTACCTTGCGGGCAGTGGGATCCCACATGCGATACCTCTTAACTCCATCTGCATAACCCAAGAATATACATTTTCTAGACTTTGGTCCAGCTTTGTTCTTTCCTGGGAATTGTACATCACGTACACAGGACAACCAAATATATGTAAAGAAGAATAATTAGGTGGCTTACCTTGCCACATCTCCATTGGTGTCTTCAACCCAATTGTAGTTGATGGTGACCGATTTATCACATAACAGGCGGTTTTAACAGCTTCTGCCCAAAAAGACTTGGCTAAACCTGTAGTTTGCAACATAGCTTGTACTCTTTCTAGGAGAGTCCTATTCATTCGCTCTGCTACACTATTTTTGTTGAGGTGTATATGCAACTATGAATTGCCGTTGAATACCTGCTTGCTGCAAAATGTTAGAAAATCACCATCGATATATTATCCTCCATTATCTGTCCTTAAACACTTGATCTTCTTTCCAGATTCAAGTTCTAAATTTGCTTTGAACTCTTTAAATATCGCAAACACGTCTGACTTCTTCTTGATCGGGTACACCCATAGCCTCCTAGAGTAATCATCAATAAATGATATAAGATATTTTGCTCCTCCTAAGGACATCTCTGGCGATTCCCACACATAAGAATGAATCAACTCCAATATATGCTTGTTCCTAGCAGTTGATCTACCAAACGTCAATCTATGTTGTTTGCTTGTAACACAATGCTTACAAAACGGTAAGTTTACCGATTTGAGCCCGGGAATGAGATTACGTTCTACTAGAATCTTCAAGCCTCGTTCTGACATGTGGCCCAGTTTGCGATGCCATGTCCTCGTCATTTCTTCTTGGCTTGCTAAAGCAACTGATGCCTCTGCCTCTTGTAAAGTATCTCCCACAAGCATGTATAGATTTACTGCAATCTTTTCTGCTTTTATTACCACAAGAGCTCCTTTAACAACTTTTAAGATCCCACCTTCAATATGGGTCTTACAACCAAGTTCATCCAATTGTCCAATCGATAACAAATTCTTCTTCAAGCCTTTCACGTGTCTTACCCCTTGAAGTGAACGAATAGAACCATCAAACATTTTTATTTTGACAGTACCCATTCCAACAATTTCTAAGGCATGATCGTTTCCCATAAACACCGATCCTTCAAAGATAGGTTCATATGTACAAAACCAATCGCGATGAGGAGTCATGTGCTAGGTTGCTCCTGAATCAACAATCCAAACATCAGTGAGCTGTTTACTGCCTTTAGAACCAATTGTTGCTTCGCCATATAGAATTTCTCTATCATCAGAGGTACTCGTAACACATCCTTGAGAACTTGATCCTTCTGGAACCTTCCCTATATACTTCTTATTCCAACAATCTTTCTTGAAGTGTCATCTCTTTTCACAATTGTATCATTTGACCTGCTTCTTACTTTGTGACTTTGGTCTACTTTGACTCCCATTGGAACCACGCTCCATTGATCTCTCTCTTGTCATCAACAAAGCCTCTGCTTGTTTTGAGCTCCCTAATCTATCTTCCTTATTCTTGCGCCTAGATTCTTCTTCAAGAACCGTAGCAGCCATGTCATCAAAAGAAAGATAATCAGTCAAAACATTATTAGTTAAGTTAATGATAAGCTGATCATATGAATCTGGTAGACTTTGAAGTAAGAGCTCTGCATGTTCGTTTTTCGCTATGGTATATTCCAACGATGAGAGTTAGAAAAATAGCATATTTAGATTGTTGATGTGATCCGTTGCTGATGTGGACTCACTCATTCGAAGAGTATAAAGTTTTCTCTTCAAGAATATCTTGTTGTGAAGTGACTTGACTTCATATAATTTGGTGAGAGCATCCCAAATTTTCTTTGCTGTCTTTTTCTCTGCTACACTTGATAAAACTGAATCAGCTAGTACCAAGTGTAAGTTTGCAACAGTATTGTTGTCCATCTCCTTCTATTCTTCATCTGTAATTCCAGTGGGTCTACCTTCAATTGCTGTCACGCAATTGTCTTTTTTCATAATGTCTTTTATCTTCAATTTCCATATGAAAAAATTACTCCCACTGAATTTTGGAATTTCATACTTTGTTGCCATTTTTTTAGACGGTAACTCGCAACGGGAAAAAAATATATTAATTAGCAACATTTGGCTTTGATACAACTGTTAGGTACCAGACAAATGACACAGCAAAATATAGAGATGAAAAATTAGAAATTTGTATATAAAATATAGAAACAATTGAATAACTTTCTTTGAGAATTATAACTTCTCTCTATCACAAGGAGACTACAATAACACTCTCTCTTGACAAAAAGAAGAATATACTTCTCTCTACATATATAGGAGAAAACTACTCAAAAAATATTATGTTATTCTATCTGGATGACTTGATTGAAATGAATTAAAGAAAAACTCAATTTATAGGTGAGTCTCTTCAATATGAACCATCTGTCAATTAGAGGTATATAATTCTTCTCTTTTTCAACTATTAAAATCCTAAAGTTATAAACTAAGATTGTTTATTACCTTTTATTTTATTTAGTTATTATTTATTTATTTATTTTTTAAAATTAGCTTTATTAATTTTTACAGTATTTGATTCTTTTTATTAGAATTAATCTTAAAATATTATTTTACTGTTTTAAAACTAATCAATAGAGTATCTTAGTCATTTCAAAATCAAAATCAAAATCAAATTTTTTAATTTATAATATAATCAGACAATCCTATTTAATCCTATATAATGGTATATATATTTTGGTCTTTTTAAATTAATCTAGATGACATTTTAGTCTCTTTAAAATGACCTTTACAAATATATTTTAGTCTTCCTAAAAATTGAAATTTATAAATTTTAATGCAATAGGATAACCTTAGTTCTAAAAGTCTATCTAAATTTTTGCAAGATTAATCCTACAACTTATTTGAATCCTTTAAAAATAAACTAAAAGTATATTTTTGTCTTTTTAATATTAAATTTGAAGTCTTAGTTTCTAATATAAGAATAATTATTTAGTATTTTTAAAAATAATACCTAAAGCATATTTTAGCCCTTTAAAAATGAACTAAAGGGTATTTTAGTATTTTAAAATTTATGAAAAGAATATATTTTAGCCTCTTAAAATAAACTTTTTCAGAACTTTAGTCTTTTCATGATTAAGTTCAAATTTTAATTTCTATCACAATTAACCAATCTTAAACCCAAAACGTTTTTTAGATATTTTAAAATTAATTATAAAAGGTTATTTTTATTGAATTTTAAAAAGGATACTTTATTATTTTAAAATAAAGTGAAAGAATATTTTAGTATTTTAAAATCTAATTCAGATTTTGAATAATTTCTAATACAATCAAACACTATGAATTATGATCACTTTGAATTGACTTTTGAACAAAATAAATTTATTATTTTATATTCTTAAATATTTTTTAATAAACAAAAATTATTTCACATCTTGATAGACTTTTTAAAAGACATTTTTAAATATTTAAAATATCTTTTATTTCTGCTTTTTTTTAAAGCAATGCATTGTTGACGTTTAAAAAATAATAATTTGCTTTATTTATTTTTTTAATAAAAATACTTTTCTTAAAAGATGTATCTAAATATTATTAGAACTTAATAAAAATACTTTATTTTTTATATTTTTTTTCACTCAAATAAATTAATCCAAACTAACACTTAGTCTTATAATAATATTTTAGATCTTTTACGAATTACCGTTCAAATGTTATTTTGCTCTTTAAAAAATTAATTATAGAAGTATTTTACTCTATTTTAAAAGTTAAAATTTACAATTTTTAGTATAATTAAATCATTTTTATTCTAAAAGAGTATTTTATTTTTTTATGATTAATCATAAAAAGTTATCTTAATAATTTAAAAATTAAGTATAAAGATATTTAGTTTCTTTAATATTAAATTAAAATTTCTAATTTTTAATACATATAAAAAATAGCGAAATCCAAACAAGAAGAAAACTTTTACTTTGTTTTCGTGTGAATTCCAATAAGAATATTGCTAGAACCTGAATCAAACTTAACTGATAATTATAGACAAATTAATATTTATTAAGATTGTCTTTTTTATAAATTTAAACTTTTGAAATAAATAATATTTTATTATGCTATATTATTAAAAAGATAAATTATAAAAATGATATCCAAATATTTATATCAATACGAAGGATAAATAAGTTTCTAAAATATTTAAAAATAAAATAAAAATAATTAAATATTAAATATATGTTCTCAACAAAGACTTTTAAAAATAAGATTTTAATGTAATATTTTATAATTATTATTAAAAAAATAAAATATTTTTATCTATAGAATTTAGTGATTTCACATCAAATGAAATATTTTTTGTGAATGATCAATTTTTCTAAGGGTAAAGTATTAAATTGGTCCATACGTTTGGACGTAATTTTATTTTGGTTCTTAAGGTTTAAAGTGTCATATTTGAATTCAAAAAAGTTTCATTTAGCTTCAATTTAGTCTCACCATGAGGTCAAAGTTAAATAATTAACGAAATGTCCTACATTACAGCAGTACAAGAACAAGATCTGGAGAACAAATACAAGCTGCAAAGCACAAAATCAACCGTGGATGCATTAATACATTTATTTATCTTTCTCCTTAGTTTTATAGAAAATGTTTCATTTAAATTGTAAAAAAAATTATAAATAAATGTATTGATGTATCCACGATTGATTTTGTGTCTCTGGAGCTTGTATTTATTCTTCAAATTATTGATCTTGTTCTTATACTGCTGCCATGTAGGACATTTTGTTAATTATTTAATTTTGACCTCACGGTGGGACTAAATTGAAGCTAAATAAAACTTTTTTAGATTTAAATAGAACACTTTAAATTTTAAAGACCAAAACAAAATTACGCCTAAACATAGATGACCAATTTAATACTTTATCCTTTTTCTAAAAAAATGTTAAAAAACCTCCGGAGATAAAATTTTATTTCAATTTTTATATACATTCTAAATAATGATCTAACATATTTTTACAAAATTTTGAATCAAATTGACAAATTAATTACTAACTAAAAATTTTGTTTGTCAATCATAAAAAAATTATGATTTTATAAGTTATTTTTATTATATTTTAAATTATTCAAAAATTTATTTATCTTTCATATTTTTTAAGGTAATTTTTGTTAATGATACGAATTTTTAAATATTATTTTTCTAGTTTATTTTTATTAAAATTTTTATGCCCAAAAATTTAAAATTTAATTACTGTTAACTTAAAAAAATAATTTAAATTTTTAAATACAAAATTTTATGACATAATAATTATATTTAAAAAGACAAAACGTCTTTTTAAATTATGATTTTGTGAGACAATTTTTAAAAAGAATAATATTATATATTTAATTTTTTTATTAATTAAATCTAAATAAATTAGTCTAACATAATAAAAATAAGATATAGTTAATATTATTTTAAATTTTATTATTTAACTTAGTTAGATTCAATTCAAAAAAAAAATTTAATCTGTAATACTACTCTTTTATAAATAGATTAATAAATCCCTTAATATAAGAGTAAATCCAGATCAAATCGAATCAAATATTGCCAAAATTTTGATAAGATCCGAACTAAAATTGTTGAATCAAATTTAATATCCGCAATTTTTTTTAGTTTGGATTCAATCCGCACATTTGCGGATAGGATTGGATCGGATCAGATATCAAATATATCCGCAAAATATAAAAATATTTTTTAAAAGCTTATTTTTATTTAAAAAAATCAATAAAATCTCTTTTCTACTTTTTTTTTTAACATATTTACTTTTAAAATAAATTTAAATATATATTTTTTTAAATAATAAAAATAAAATAATACAACATATATAATAATTATTAATTTAAATAAAATATAAAAAGAATATTTATTTATTTATTTATTTTTTCAGATATGCAAAAAATACGAATCTAATATACGAATATCTATATAAAATCTGTAATTCGATCCTATTAGTGTGGGGATGGGATCTCATAGTGTGCGGATGAAATCTCATCCGATCCGATAGTCTTACGAATTAGATTCGGATAAATACCACCGATAAGCAAATTGAAATCCATAAACACCGCTACCTCTCTATCTCTCCCCCCATTCTTTCCCCCACCCCAGCACCGCCACCTTCATTCCTCGCACCCCTCTCCACCAATGGTGCATCACAAACAAGGCGTAAATTACAAATTTTATTTTTGCAGGTTGTGTTGCATTGGTTGACCCTTCGTATAGTGTGGATTGTGTCAATTTAATTGTTATTTTCATTTTTGTTTCTTTAAGAGATACACAAGGATTTGATCAATTTAATGACAGCTATTTAATAGTTAAAAACTTAAAATTGATAGGTTAAAGGGGTTTGAAGCAAGAAGCTGTAGTGGATTTTAGGGGAAGGTATAACAAATTCAGCCACAGGAAACAGAAAAGGAAGCAACTTTGGCGAAAAATTAGAGAAAGATTAGGACGAAGGATAAGGGGTAGTGGCCGTATTTGTTGGAAGAAAAAGTGATTAAGACATGAAGGGTTAAAATAAGTTAAAGAAAAATAAAGAACAAGAACAAGAACAGAGGTTGTCTTGTCTTGGATTTCAATAATTTTCATCCAACAACGACGCATGTTGGCGGCGCATCATGGTGAAAATGGTATACCAATGGCGGTGGTTTATGGGTGTTATTATCTTCTTCATGTTCTTGTTATTTGAGATGTTTTCTTTGTTGGGATTGGATTATTGGTGGATGAGAAAAGAGATAAGAGTGAGAGAGGAACCAATGGTGGTGGGAATTGGAGAAGAGAGAGAGAGTGTTTTCTTTAAAGAAAATAGTCAAAATACTATTTGTGTAGTAGAGTGGTTATCAAAACTAATTATTATACATTTATATATAAATATTTATTATTTAATTTATTTTTAATATATATTTTATATTTTAATATATATTTTTATATTAGTGATTAATTTTGATATATATGTAATATAATTATTTTTTTAAAAAATTATTTATTTCTATTTTAAAAAATCATTTTCATGTTATTCATATTTGACATGTTAATAAATTATCGTTTGGTAATTGATTATAAAGATCTCTTAATTTCTTAGACCAAATTTTCAGATGATTTAAGCTATTTAGAGATTTTTGAAATGGGTAGACGTGTTTTAAATAAATAATTAACGATGGAAGAGAGTATTTATTCACTATATTATCATCTCTTTAT
Source organism: Arachis ipaensis (assembly GCF_059453495.1). NCBI lineage: Eukaryota > Viridiplantae > Streptophyta > Magnoliopsida > Fabales > Fabaceae > Arachis > Arachis ipaensis. Next base: position 123,855,549 of record NC_142442.1, on the reverse strand, counting down.
TAGTATTTAATTTGTTATTAGTTCTAAAGTTTTCGGAAGTACTTATTATTCAAGTTGATAATCATGATTAATATATATCCACATTAAGTTTTCTTTTATTATTATTAAGGCACATTTTGCTGGAAAATTCATGGAAAAAATAGGTACAGATTGATCAAGTGACTAACTACTATGATATTTTGCATGAGGACAAATGTTATTTACTTATTTTTACTAAACCACCACGATTTATATATTTGGTATTATCATCTCGTTATTGAGTTCTATAAATAGGATCTTCTTCATTATATATCATTTTAAGTGAAGTACTACAATGAAGATACATGTATTATTGTGATTTTTGTTCCTCTCCTTCTTAATATGCATTTATGTGTGTGTGTGTTTATTTTAAAGTTTATTTGGTAGTAGTTATATTCTGCTTATGTAATACAAGATCCGGAAGAAAAATGGCTATTTTTTTATAAGAAAAAGATGGTGTGTTATTTATTATAATACAAGTTGGTATTTTTTTAATATATATTTTTATAATTTTAATTAATAAATTAGACTTAGATTTAAATAATAATAAAATTTGTAAAAAAATATAATGATCTAATTTTTAATAAAAAAAGTATGATTTGTGTTGAGATAAGATTTGAAGATAAAATTTGTAAAAATCTATAAAGCACGGACACATCGTTGAGTTGTATTTATGGGTTGGACACATTTTGGATACGACATTTATCGATATTCGTCCAATACGTGTGTATGTCATGTTCAACCGTATTTTAATAAAAAATAAAAAATTTATCCGGACACGTTTGGACGACACATTTAAATATTATCACGTGTCAGTATGTTCAACCTTATTCTTAATATATATTTTTGAAATAAATTAAAAATAGTATATATTATTATTTATTAAAAAATATTTAATTAATATAAGATATTAAAATAATTAAAAAATTAATTTATATTTTAATATTAATAAAATATTAAAATATTATTACAATTTTTTTTAAAATATATCATACTTTTTATATATACGTGTTTTTATGTCTTTTAAAATTTTAAAATTTGTGTATCGGTATATTTTGTATCGTGTCCTGTGTCCGTACATCATAAGTAAAAACTATATATATAAACAAATGTCTTTAATATATCTGAGAATTAAATTTGTAAAAGGTGAAGTTATACTATAGTAAAATACACCAAACTCCAATAAAACTGAAAAAATATCATTGGCAGGTCAATAGTAAAATTTTAAGAAGTGGAAAAAATTCTGTTGTAATATATGGTATTTTATAATTTATATGCTTTCAAATTATAATTTCTACATGTGTAATATAGTACCAAACTACCAATAGGCAATAGGCAATAGATTTTCCTTATCTGTAATAAATACGCTAGGAGTAACTGCACCCATATCTAATATTTATCCTTTTTTCCTATTGCCAAAGAAGGAATGGAATATTCACCGTGCCAACTTATGGCGAGGATGGGTATATAATTCCGTTCAATAATTCAAGATCGTTTTCTGAAAGTTCTTTATTTCTCTAAATCTAACTGTATTGGACTATTGGCCAGGATAGTTTATACTTTATTCTTTTCTTTTCATTTTCCCTCCTTAAAAATAAACTTTATCTTCTTCTAAGGATCGGATATACATGTGAAGTACAAAAATGTATTGTCATTTAAAAAAACCTTCACACATGTCAAATTATGAGTTGCATTGTTAAAGTAAGAAATTCTCTCCCAAAATATCTTTTTTATAAACACTGGTAATATCCTTGCAAGACCACGCACAAGATGTGAGGTTGAAACACCATATTCTCAAATGTCAAATCTGAAGAACTAATTAATTTATTGGTAACATTGATGGTTTCGAGAATAAAAAATTGCTTTAATTTATAAACATAAATCAGATATTAACTCATTAACTCATTTATTATATATTTAAATAGTATATTATTAAAAATAATGATGTAGCATGACACTCAAATAAATCGTAACAGAATATATAATCAATGTGGAATGTACAAATTCATTGTATCTTCATATACATTTTCTATTTATCCGAGTCTTTCTATTTATTCTCTCTTTCCTAAGAATTGAAAAGGTGTGCGTATAAATGAATCTGTTAGTGGATATATAGTTGATAAAAATCTCTACATAACTTTTTGGCTGAAATTTAGATATGGAATTTTTTTTGGTGTTATTCATAAAAATGGAAATGAGAAGTGTTTGTCAGGGAGGATGGGATTCACTTTCTCACCATTAGCAAAAAATAGTTTTTCGTATTAGGTGAGAATAAGGTACTAAATTCGTAGTTTTTACCTCGATTTATTAATTTAATTTAAAATCGTAATTCATTAAATCATAAGACGAAATATAAACGTGAGTTATAAAATATATAAATTATGAAAAATTTGATAGCAAAAATTAATTTCACAAATAATAAAATAAATCTCAAATAAATTAAATTATCTAAAAGATTATAACTAATATATACCATAACAAGTTAAAAGTTATAATTCATAACACAAATTCATAACTCAACTCACATTAAAATATAAATTCACAACTCACCATCACAAAATATAAATTAACAACTTTAATTCATAAAATCTTTACGAGTTTCACATACTTTCGCATTATCATCTTTATTATTAGAAGTAAAATGAGAAAGTCCTTGAAAAAATTCTTCAAACTCATCATCACAAGATAAGGAATTGCTAAAGGATCCTTAGAAGCACCAACAACTTTATTACCATTTGCTCCATCATTCAAATCAGAATATGAAATTAGAGCATCCAAATCTTCATCTTCTCCATCCTCATCAGCGAAAATCCATTATTCATTAGAGTCTAACTCATCAAGACTATAGTCATAATCAAGACTTTTTCTAATTTATTTTTTCTTTGCCAATCTTAAATTCGTCATCACAAACACATCATTCATGATTTTAGCCTTCAAACCGTTTTTCCTTTTTGTGTCAACCTTTCAAAAGTATATAAAAGACATTAATCAAACAATAAGATAGAAATTAAAGAATTAACAACCAAATTTATAGAAAAAAATACAAATTATATTTAAATACTAACCATATCAAAGGTGCTTTAATTGCGTTCACATTCAGATAAACTACATGTCAAATTCAAGACACGAATTGCAAATTGTTGAAGTTTTGGATGCTGATCCCCATAAGAATTTCACTATTGAACCGTAGTTTTAGTAGAAATTAAATTCTGAGCTACTTTACTATCAAAAAACTCTTTTTGGGTCTTAAAATCTTCAAGTTGAACATCCATCTTAGTAATTAGATCTGGATTTTTTGTCATCCTTTTCATACAAGCATAAAATTGTTTCTTCAACCAATAAGCAACTTTAAAACCAAAACTATAATGAATTTGAGGATTCAAATAATAGTATGCTACATGCAATGACCTATGAAGTTAGTTGTCCCATCTTGCATCAATAATATTTCAAATAGGTATGTAACTAAAACATAAAAAAATTAATAAATTAGTTACAAAATAAAAAATATTATTCATGCATTAATAAAATTAAAAATAATAATTATGTAATTTACCTTGTTTCAAATCCTTGAAATGCATCTCATATTTTTTTCTTTGCATTTTTTATTTTTTCATAAATAAACTCTATTACCGGCTTTTCTTCCGAATTCACCATACGAAGCACATGAAGAAGAGGGTAGGCAATGTAACACCCTAACTATCAAAGCTTACGCTTCCGACTGCGCGACTCTGATTATTGGTGTTACGACGACTCTTAGAGTATTTAATACTAAAATATAAGCCTATTTAAAACTTTAAATACTTTATAACTGCCCAACGTACTTTTTATTTTGATAGATAACATACATCCATATATGCAATACAACTTACAATACTCACAAAGAATACCTATATATACATATTAATTTACAAGCATTACATAATTAAATTCCTATCCCTCTTATAAAAACTTGTAAAGGTAAAGGCGAGGAAAAAAGTAACTAATGCAACATAAAGCTTCGTTTAAACAGAAAAGAAATAAAATAAGCTCTCCCGAACTTCGTTGCCTAAGACCTGAAAAAGAAAAGACATGTAGGGGAGTGAGAACATCGTCCTCACTAGTTCTCACTATGGGGATTAGAGAATTACTATAATAGAATACGTGAAAATAAAAACTGTTTTTAAAGTATAGTGATTGTTACCCGCCTTATGTATCTTTTCAAAACCATAGATCCACATTCAAAATTCGAAATTCTTTTTAAAAGAGAAATCCATTAATTCTTCAAAAATCCAAAACCTTTTTAAAAGCTTTTCCTAGGCACTATGAATGACCAAACTGTTCCAAGCATAGGTTCATTAAGTCTATGCTGAACCAGTTTAGTTTTTCATACTTTACTAAACTAAAAACACAAACCATTCACGGCCTTCAGCCCATCACATAATCAATCACGGTCATAGGCTCAAACATTTTAATCAACAGTCAATCCACCACAATCCAACCAGTTTTCAGTCACAAACACAAGTAAGAAGGTTCAAACACAATCAAGCAGTTACATCAAGTAGAGCAATTAGCAATTAGACATAATTATTCACGTAGGCAAACCAATTACAATATGCACACCCAAACAATGTCACATAGATGCATATGATGAATGCCTGCCCTATGGCTGATGTGTCTCATCTGTTAGTTATCAAGCCAACCCGATAAGTTCGATTAGCTAAACCTTTGGACTGTCCCTCGATGCGCATCCCAAGAGTCTATGCATAGTTTTTTCTCAGATATATATAAAATTTCTCAATGGGGGTCAACATTCTCGGGAATTTATAAGTGCCCGGACACACTTACGTCGTAGGGTCAACAAAGTATCGAGTCTCAACCTGGAACACGTGGTGGCAAGCCACGGTACTTTACCCAGAAAAACTCGTATCTCAAATAAAAGAAGTGCAAAAGCCACATATTCATTTAGCCATCATCATTTCCGCACTTCATTAACAATTCATATCAAACCAATCATCATTCAAGCCATAAGTCACTTTTTTCTCAAATCTATTTACTCTGAAACCAAGATCAATACATTTCAGTCTTCACTTTAAAATTCTCAATTTCTCAAATCATTTCAAGCTCATAATCCAATTCTCTTTAAAAACTCAGTCACTTTAAGTGACATTTTCCAAAACTTCCAAAAGACTTTCAAATATCACCTCAAAAGGAAATTTTCTTTGAAAAGACTCAATCCTTCAATTTTAAATCATTCGTTTGACTATTTTAAATCAGAGTTATTAATTAACAACCTTGGCAAAGACTTAAGACTCTAGAAAAAAATAACATGCCTCATTTCTTAAACTCTTTAGAAATCCTCGGAATTATAGTTACTTAAGTTGAAGTCAATTAAAATGATGATTTAAAATCAAAACCAAAGCATGTAAGCCAAAAATTTTGAACTAGTTTCAAAACCAAAATTATTTAAGCCCAAAAACTAATTTCATGTTTCAAAACCAAAATTATTTAAGCCTAAAGACCAATTTCATTTCATTATTAAATCGGTAACCTTCCCAAAGGCTTGGAATTGTTTAAATCTTGCTAAGTCAAAATTTAAAGAGTACTTCAAAAGTAAAACAAATTTAATTAATCAAAGTTCAATTTCTTTTAAAATCCACTAATACTCCTCCAAAGGTACTTCTTTAATCAAACTTCAAAACATAGGTTCTTTCATATTTAAATAAATTGAAAAACATAGACATTTCTTAAACAGCTTAAACTCGAAACACCAATTTCTTAATAAATCATGAACTAATTAATAGGACCTCTTAAATCCAAATCCTTTTCTAAATCACATTTTAAAACAGAATCTTAATTTCGTAAAAATTCAACAGAATCTCCCCTAAAACTTGGACTTTGCCACCCTTTTTGGGTCCCAACAAAACCAAACAATAACCCAATCAAACAAACACTCATATCTAATCAAGACAACTAAACAATACATAAGACTTATACAATCACTAAAGATATATTTCTCACATCAGCATCCATATATAACAATTCCAAATTATAAAGTATAGTTTTCTGAAAAAGGCCCCTACCTCGATTAACCAAACTCAGGAATTAAACGCGACAATCCCAGCTAGTCTGAACTCATGACAGCAGTGACAATTCCAACGCAATCCCGCGAGAACAACATTCAGTAGTTCCAAACAAGGGCAGCAGCGCCGAGATATAACAATAATGACTTTGGTAAATTAAACGGATCAAAACTAGCTGTGTAAATAAAGTGGCACAGAGAAGAATCAAGGCGGTCTTACCCATGAACTTACCAAGATAAAAAGTGGTAGCTACAACGTCTCCTACTACAATTAATTAGCAGCAAGGACACAACCTGGTTCACCACCAACAATGACAGAAACTACAACTCCAGAACACTGATAGTAACAGCAGCAGCAGTGGAGGTCTCCATCGCCACCTTCTTCCTTTCCTTGCTCGGACTCCTTGGTGCACGAATCTCCACACTTCGTACAACTGTACCAGCAAGTGCACTGGGTCATCCAAGTAATACCTGAGCGAGTCAGGGTCAATCCCACGAGGATTGTGGTTTGAAGCAAGCTATGGTTATCTTGCAGGTCTTAGTCAGGTGGATCAAGAAGTTGTTGGATTTCTTTAAATGCATTTGATTGTTTGGAATTATAATCTTAAAACTTAGATAGATGAGGCTTGGAGTTACTTTGTCCTTCTGGATTAACTCTGGTATTACTGTCTTCTTCAATTGTGAATGATTTCTTCTATGGCAGGCTGTATGTGAATGACGTTAGTTTGAGTAGCCGCCAATACTCCTCCAGATCTGAACCCCAGGGTTAGTGTGGATCCATTCTGATTGAGGGTGAAGCTTCTGCAGTTCATTCTCCTTGGTGATCCTACTTGAAACGTCACAGACAAGGTCGAATCTTCCGGATCGAAGGATGCTGCGCCTTTAGGTTCTAGCCTTTACCACAAAGACCCTAATCTCCCCGTAAATTGGCTGAACTGGTGTCTCAAGAAGTCCCCAACGAAGTCATGGATTAGCCGTCTAAGAGATGCATAATCAAGCTGGTGGTTCATCATTGTCCGATGAAAGACGCACTCTGAACCCATGTAGGATGTGATAACCTTATGCCAGTTCAACGCATTCATATTGATGAAGAATGAATATAAATCTTAGAATAGAGAATCAAACACAGATTAAAGAGGAATAATAATCTTTTATTAATCCATAAAACTCAGCAGGGCTCCTCCCCTCAACCTAGGAGGTTTAGAAACTTATACTGATAGAAAATACAATGTGAAACACGAAATTATGGTAAATGATGGGGGAAGATCCTTATCAAAGAGTGATCTTCTACTATAAATACTAAACTAATGACTAGTAAGGGTAAAATAGTCTTTTTAGTGCTAAAATCTACTTCTGGGGCCCACTTGGTGAGTGTTTGGGCTGAGCTTTGATGAGGTCCACATGATATGAGTCATGTAGGGTGTTGAACGCTGGCTAGGGGGTCCTCTTTGGGCGTTTGAACACTGGTCTCTGCTCCTTGGGCGCCGAATGCCTGGAATGGGGCAGGGGGCTGGCGTTAGACACCAGTTTTGGGCCTTCTAATTTGAAGCAAAGTATAACCATTATACATTGCTGAAAAGATCTGGAAGTCAACTTTCCATAGCCATTGAAAACGCTCCATTTGGACTTCTGTATGTCCAGAAAAGCTCTTCCGAGTGCAAAGAGGTCAGATCCGGACAGCATCTGCAGTGCTTTCTCTGTCTCTAAATCAGACTTTTGCTAACTTTTGCTCCAACTCCTCAATTTTAGCCAGGAAATACCTGAAATTGCATAAAAACACATAAACTCAATGTAGAATCCAAAAAATGTGAATTTAACACTAAAATCTATAAAACTTAACAGAAATTAAACAAAACATGCTAAAAACTATACAAAAATAATGCCAAAAAGTGTATAAAATATCCGCTCATCACAACACCAAACTTAAACTGTTGCTTGTTCCCAAGCAACTAAAAACACAGTAGGATAAGAAGAAGATTAAGATACAATAAATTTCAAAGTTTCCAATGAAGCTCAGTTTTAATTAGATGAACGGGACTTAGTAGCTTTTTGCTTCTGAATAGTTTTGGCATCTCACTATCCATTGAAACTTAGAAATGTTGGTCTCTTTAGGAACTTAGAATCCAGATAATATTAGTGACTCTCTTAGTTCAGCTCTTTTTGATTCTTGAACACAACTTTTAGAGTCTTGGCCGTGACCCTAAGCATTTTGTTTTCCAGTATTACCACCGGATACATAAATGCCACAGACACTTTAACTGGGTGAACCCTTTCGGATTGTGATTCAGCTTTGCTAGAATCCCCAATTAGAGGTATCCAGAGTTCTTAAGCACACTCTTTTTGCTTTGGATCACGACTTTAACTGCTCAGTCTCAAGCTTTTCACTTGACACCTTCACGCCACAAGCACATGGTTAGGGACAGCTTGGTTGAGCCACTTAGGCCATGATTTTATTCCTTTAGGCTCTCCTATCCATTGATACTCAAAGCCTTGGATCCTTTTTACCCTTGCCTTTTGGTTTAAAGGGTTATTGGCTTGGATCCTTTTTACCATTGCATTTTTGGGCAGTGATGGATTTTGCTCTTTATTATTTATTTTTTCGCCATTTTTTCTTTCTTTTTCTCATTCATTAAATTTTTTTCTTTTGCAATATGCTTTTTCTTTTTTTTTTTTGGCTGCTTTTTCTTGCTTCAAGAATCAATTTTTTGAATTTTTCATATTACCAATAATACTTCACTTTCATCATCATTCTTTCAAGAGCCAACATTCTAAAATTCCAACTTCAAATATGCACTGTTTATTCATACATTCATAAAACAAAAGCAATGCCACCATGTCAAAATAAATGAACTATTCTTATTATAATCTTGAAATTCATGTATCTCTCAATTCTTTTCAAATAATTTTTTTTAAATAAGGTGAGAGATATATGGAATATTTTATAACTTTAAGACATACATGCAAATGATCATGTAGTAAGAACAAGAGAACAGACAGAAAAATATAACAGTAAACAGAAAAATAACATAAGAGAAGGAGATAAAGAGAACGAATCTACCTTTAATGGTGGCGGCTAGTGCTCCTCCTTGAGGATCTAATGTAGTGCTTGATCTCTTCAATGTTACTCCTTTGTCTTTGGTATTATACTTTAGAGTGGTAGGAGTCAGGAGTCACAAAGCAAAGCTTTTGCAATACCAAACTTAAGAGTTTTGCTCATCTTCGAGCAAATATGGCCAATTGGGAAAATGCTATGGGACCCACTGGTCCTGAGAGGCTAGAAATTTAAGAATCCCTGCCCTCTGCATTGGCGTATGAACGCCCAGGGTCTGCTCCCTGGCTGGCATTCAATGCTAGCAACACTCCATCTAGAGTGTTCTGTTTTCACTACTTAACATTTTTGTCTCTGTTCTGACTGCTGCATATGATCATGACCCTACAGAAAATAACTAGAAAAATAAAATAAAAAAAACAAAAATAATAACTATGCTTGGGTTGCCTCCCAACAAGCGCTTCTTTAATGTCTTTAGTTGGACTTCACTGTACTTAACTTAGTACCAGTGTTGAGCCTTCTGGCTTTATATCTCCTTCAAGGTAATGTTTAACTCTCTGTCCATTGATAGTGAACATGTTTTCAGGATCTTTACCTTGAAGTTCTATATGCCCATAAGGTGATACACTAGTAATCACATAGGGTCCCTTCCAATGGGATTTGAGTTTCCTAGGAAATAATTTGGGTCTTGAGTTGAAGAAAAGGACCTTCTATCCTGGTTCAAAGAAGATATTTTCTTGTCATGCCACCTTTTTTGCTTTTTTCTTATAGATCCTTGCATTTTTGAATGCAGATAAGCGGAATTCATCCAACTCATTTAGTTGGAGCAGCCGTTTCTCTCCTACTGCTTTAGCATCAAGGTTGAGGAATCTAGTAGCCCAATAGGACTTGTGTTCTAGTTCCACTGACAAATGACAGGATTTTCCATATACCAGCTGATATGGTGAAGTTCCAATGGGGGTTTTGAAAGCTGTTCTGTATGCCCACAGCGCATCATCAAGCTTTCTAGCCTAATCCTTTCTATTGGCGCTTACTGTTCTCTCTAGAATTTGCTTTAGTTCTCTATTTGAGACTTCAGCTTTCCCATTTGTTTGGGGATGATACGGTGTTGCTACTTTATGGCGAACTCCGTAACGGTTTAAGACAGAATTCAGCTGTCTGTTGCAGAAATGAGTACCTCCATCACTGATTAGTGTCCTAGGGACACCAAATCTGCTGAAGATGTTCTTTTGGAGGAACTTCATTACTACTCTGGTGTCATTAGTAGGTGTTGCTATTGCTTCAACCTATTTAGACACATAGTCTACTACCACAAGGATGTAGGTGTTTGAGTATGAAGGTGGGAAGGGTCCCATGAAATCTATACCCCATACATCAAACAGCTCAATCTCCAGGATTCCTTGCTGAGGCATGCCGTGACCATGAGGGAGATTGCTAGCTCTTTGGCAACTATCACAGTTATAGACAAACTCTCTAGAGTCCTTAAAGAGAGTAGGCCAGTAAAAGCCACTTTGGAGAACCTTGATGGCTGTCTGCTCACCTCCAAAATGTCCTCCATAGTCCGAGTCATGACAATGCCATAGGATTCTCTGTGCCTCTTCCTCAGACACATACCGTCGAATTATTCCATCCGATCATCTCTTAAAGAGATATGGCTCATCCCACAAGTAGTATTTTGCATCATGCATGAGTTTTCGGGCTTACTACCTGTTAAACTCCTTAGGAATGAACCTTATGGCCTTGTAGTTTGCAATGTCTACAAACCAAGGTGCTGTCCGGATGGTATAGAGTTGCTCATCTGGAAAGGATTCAGATATGTCAGTGGAGGGAGGAGAAGTCCTTGCTACTGGTTCAATCCTAGACAAGTGGTCAGCCACTTGATTTTCTATGCCCTTTCTGTCTCTAATTTCTATATCAAACTCTTGCAGAAGTAATACCCATGTTATGAGTCTAGGCTTATAGTCCTGCTTAGTGAGAAGATATTTTAGAGCAAAATGGTCAGTATAGATAATGTCCTTAGATCCTACTAGGTAGGACCTGAACTTGTCAATGGCATAAACCATTGCAAGTAATTCCTTTTCTGTAGTAGTGTAATTCTTCTGCGCATCATTCAGTACACGACTAGCATAATAAATGACATGCAGAAGCTTGTCATGTATCTACCCTAGAATTGCGCCAATGGCATGATCACTGGCATCGCACATGAGTTCAAATGGCAAGTCCCAATTGGGTGCAGAGATGATAGGAGCAGTGACAAGCTTGGCTTTCAGGGTTTCAAAGGCATGCAGACATTCTTAGTCAAAGATAAATGGGACGTCAGTGGCCAAGAGATTACATAGGGGTTTTGCAATTTTCAAAAAAATTTTTATGAACCTCCTGTAGAATCCTGCATGTCCGAGGAAACTTCTGATCGCCTTGACATTAGCAGGTGGTGGAAAATTTTCAATCACTTCCACCTTGGCTTGATCTACTTCTATTCCCTTGCTTGAAATCCGATGCCCAAGAACAATGCCTTCAGTCACCATGAAGCGGCATTTTTTCCAGTTTAGAACTAGGTTTGTCTCTTGGCATCTTTTCAGAACAAGGGCCAAATGATCAAGGCAGGAGTTAAATGAGTCTCCAAAAATAGAGAAGTCATCCATGAACACTTCAAGAAACTTTTCTACCATATCAGAGAAGATGGATAGCATACATCTCTGAAAGGTGGCAGGTGCATTGCACAGGCCAAATGGCATTCGCCTGTAGGCAAATACGCCAGATGGGCATGTGAATCCTGTCTTCTCTTGATCCTGTGGATCCACTGCTATTTGATTGTACCCAGAATATCCATCCAGAAAACAATAAAAGCATGCCCTGCTAGTCTTTCTAGCATTTGGTCAATAAATGGTAAAGGAAAGTGATCCTTCCTGGTGGCATCATTGAGTCTTCTATAGTCAATGCACATACGCCACCCTGTGACTGTCCTTGTAGGAATTAGTTCATTTTTTTATTATGAACCACTGTCATGCCTCCCTTCTTGGGAAAAACTTGGACAGGGTTCACCCAGGGACAATCAGAAATGGGATAAATAATCCCAGCCTCCCAGAGCTTAGTGACTTCCTTCTGTATTACTTTCTTCATAGCCGGATTCAGTCGCCTTTGTGGTTGCACCACTGGTTTGGTGTTATCTTCCAGCAGGATTTTGTGCATGCATAGGGCCGGGTTGATGCCCTTAAGGTCACTTATAGTCCACCCAAGGGTAGTCTTATGTGTTTTGAGTACTTCAATTAGTGTTTCTTCTTCCTGTGGCTCTAGGGCAGAGCTTATGATCATAGGGTAGGTATCTCCATCTCCTAGACATTCATATTTCAGGGAAGATTATAATGGCTTGAGCTTAAACTTTGGAGGCTTCTCCTTTTCTTTAGGAGTTTCCAAAGAATTTTCCAAGTCAGGCTATTCATCAGTAAGGATGTCATTCAGCCCTTCCTTGAGACTTTCAGCCATATTTACTTCTTCCACTAGGGAATTAACGAGGTCAATGCTCATGCATTCCTCAGGTGTGTCTGGATGCTGCATAGCCTTGACAGTATTCAGTATGAACTTTTTCTCATTGACTCTCAGTGTTACTTCCCCTTTTTCAACATCAATGAGGTTCCGTCTTGTAACTAGGGAGGGTCTCCCTAGGATATGGGATGCACTCTTGTGCCCTTCCATGTCTAACACCACAAAGTCAGTGGAAAAAGCAAAGGGTCCAACCCTAACAATCATGTCTTCAATGATGCCTGATGGTATCTTAATAGAGCCATCAGCAAGTTGAAGACATATGCGGGTTGGTTTGACTTCATCAGTCAAGCAAAGCTTCTTTATTAATGAAGCAGGTATTAGGTTGATGCTTGTTCCAAGGTCACATAGAGTTGTCCTTGTGCAAGCATCACCTAGAGTGCATGGTATCATAAAGCTTCCAGGATCCTTAAGTTTCTCTGGCAAGCTGTTTGAATGATTGCACTGCACTCTTCAGTGAGGAGGACTGTTTGTGTCTCTCTCCAATCCTTCTTATGACTCAGAATGTATTTCATGAACTTAACATAAGAAGGTATCTGTTCAAGAGCCTCTGCAAAAGGGTATTGATTTCTAGTGTTCTGAGATAATCCACAAAACGGAAAAATTGTTTATCTTTTTCCTCTTGATGGAGCTTCTGAGGAAATGGCATTTTAGCCTTATACTGATCAACTTTGGTTGATGAAGGCCGAGTGCCATGTGTGTTGGAAGGGGAGTTACTAGCTTGCTTAGGAGAGTTGCTATCAGTATGTGACTGGCCTCCCTTGCTTGGGTGTTCAACGCCCATATTCATGCCCCCTTCCTGGCGTTCAACGCTAGGGGAATCATTCCCTTGTGGGCATTTAACACCAAGGGTGTTGCCTCCTTGGGCGTTTGAATGCCCAGTCTCTGCCCTTTCCTGGCGTTCAACGCTAAGAGTGATACCTCCCTGGGCGTTTGAATGCCCAGAGTTATATTGTGCATAGAGTTGGTTATCCTCTGTCAGTTGTTCTTTTACTAACCTCCTGTTGTTCTAAGGTTGGGCATTCAAGGTTTTCCCACTCTTTAGTTGAATGGCCTGGCATTCTTTTGTTATCTGCTTAGATAACTGCTGGTTTGTTTGATTTAGCTGGGCTTCTACATTCCTGTTAGAAGCATGAGTTTCTCACAAAGCCTCTTGCAGTTCCAATAGTTGCTGGGCAAGGGCATGCAATTGCTGAGTCAATGGGTCATCTGGCTCTGGAGGGTTAGGTTCAGTAGATATGGCTTAACCTCTCCTTCCATAGAAGTCTCAGCAGTTGAGTACAGATGCTGATTAGTGGCAACTGTCTCAATAAGCTCGCGAGCCTCTTCAATGGTCTTTCTCATGTGTATGGATCCACCAGCAGAGTAGTCCAAAGACATTCTAGCCAAGTCTGAAAGTCCATAATAGAAGATGTCTAACTGTACCTATTCTGAAATATTTTAGTGGGACGTTTTATTAGCATCCTTCTATACCTCTTCCAAGCATCATAAAGAGATTCATTATCTCCTTATTTGAAGCCTTGGATGTCCAGTCTCAGCTGGGTCATCTTTCTTGGAGGAAAGTATTGATTTAAAAACTTGTCTACTAACTGTTTCTAAGTTTTCAAGCTTGCTTTAGGCTGGTTATCCAACCACCTCTTTGCTTGGTTCTTTACAGCAAAAAGAAAGAGCAATAGTCTGTAGACATCTTGGTCTACTCCCTCATTGTGTACTGTGTCAGCAATCTTTAAGAAATCTTCCAAGAACTCAGTAGGTTCTTCCTGTGGAAGTCCTGAATACTGACAGTTTTACTGCAATATAGTAATGAGTTGAGGGTTTAGTTCAAAGCTACTTGCTCTGATGTGAGGTATGCTAATACTTCTTCCATAGAAGTCAGCAGTGGGATTTGTATAAGATCCCAGAGTTCTTCTAAACTCTTCATTCCCATTTGGGTTTATGATGAAGAAAGGTAGAGAAGTGAAAGAATGTGGGATAAAAATAATTTTTTTTTCAAAAATTAAATAAATACATAAAATAAAAATGGAACACTAATTCAAAAATAAAAGAAATAATTAAGAAATTTCGAAACTTAGAAAAGAGAGTAACTAATTAAAAAATATTTGAAAACAGGATAAGATATAAGATTAGAAAAGATTTGAATTTAAAATTGGAAATTAGAAAAGATAAAAAAAGATAAGATTAGAAACTAAAAAGATTTGAAAAAGATTTGATTTTAAAATTTGAGATTAGAAAAGATAAGATAAATTAGGTAAGATAAGATAAAGAATTTAAGAGAAGATAAGTTTTTAAATTAAAAAGATTTGAAATTTGAAATTTGAATTTTATGAATTTTGAAAAAGTCAACAAGATAAGATAAATATTTGAAAAGGTTTGATTTTTAAAATTTGAAATAAGATAAGATAAGATTTTGAAAAAGATATGATTTTTGAAAAAGATTTGAATTTGAAAAGATTTGAATTTTGAAATTTAAAACTAAGATAAGATAAGATAAAAATTTTGAAATTAAAATTTGAAATTTTAAGTGAAATTTTCTAAAATAATTGTAAAATAAAGATGGAAAAGATATTTTTTTGATTTTTTGAATTATTGAAGAAAGAGAAAACAACCAAAAGACACCAAACTTAAAATTTTTAGATCTAAGATACTAAATTTTCGAAAATTGAAAGGAAAAACACCAAAAGATACCAAACTTAAAAATTTTAAGATTAAAACAAGAAGAAAAACAGGAACATTTTGAAGATCAAGAAGAACACTAAGAACAAAACTCAAAGAATTCAAAGAAAACAAGAACATGCAAAGGACACCAAACTTAAAAATTTTTGAAATCAAAGCATATAATTTTCGAAATTTTGAAAAGAAAAAACATAAAGAGACACCAAACTTAAGGATTGACACAAGACTCAAACAAAGGATAAAGATTAATAAAGAAAAGAAAAGATTTTTGAAGAAATTTTGAAAAAAAACAAGAAATAGGTAAGACTCAAAGTAAGAAAAATCAAAAGAAAATAAATAGCCAAAAACAGAAAAGGTTTAGAAAAAAATTTTTGAAAGAAAAAAAATTCGAACGTTAAGCAAGAACAAGAACAAAATCAAAAGACTTAAATAAAAAAAAAATCAAGATTAATAAAGAAAAGAAAATATTTTTGAAAGCTTTTTGAAAAGAAGATAAAAGACTCAGATAAAATAAAATTAAACCTGTAAAGAAAAAGAAATTTATCCAATCTAAGCAACAAGATAATCCGTCAATTGTTCAAACTCGAACAATCCCAGGCAACGACGCAAAAAACATGGTGCACGAATCCCCACACTTTGTACAACTGTACCAGCAAGTGTACTGGGTCGTCCAAGTAATACCTGAGTGAGTCAGGGTTGATCCCATGAGGATTGTGGTTTGAAACAAGCTATGGTTATCTTGTAAGTCTTAGTCAGGCGGATCAAGAAATTGTTGGATTTGTTTAAATGCAGTTTGATTGTTTGGAATGATAATCTTAAAACTTAGATGGATGAGGCTTGGAGTTGCTTTGACCTTTTGGATTAACTCTGGTATTACTGTCTTCTTCAATTGTGAATAATTTCTTCTATGGCAGACTGTATGTGATTGACGCTGGTTTGGGCAGCCGTCAATACTCCTCCAGATCTGAACCCCATGGTTAGTGCGGATCCATTCTGATTGAGGGTGAAGCTTCTGCAGTTCATTCTCCTTGGTGATCCTACTTGAAACACCAGAGACAAGGTCGAATCTTCCAGATCGGAGGATGCTACTCCTTTGGAGTTTTAGCCTTTACCACAAAGACCCTAATCTCCCCGTAAATTGGCTGAACTGGTGTCTCGAGAAGTCTCAAACGAAGTCGTAGATTAGCCGTCTAAGAGATGCATAATCAAGCTGGTGGTTCATCATTGTCTGATGAAAGACGCACTCTGAACCCATGTAGAATGTGATAACCTTATTCCAGTTCAATGCATTCATATTTATGAAGAACGAATATACATCTTAGAATAGAGAATCAAACACAGATTAAAGAGGAACAATAATCTTTTATTAATCCATAAAACTCAGCAGGGCTCCTCTCCTCAACCTAGGAGGTTTAGAAACTCATACTGATAGAAAATACAATGTGAAACACGAAATTATGGTAAATGATGGGCGAAGATCCTTATCAAAGAGTGATCTTGTACTATAAATACTAAACTAATGACTAATAAGGGTAAAACAGTCTTTTTAGTGCTAAAATCCACTTCTAGGGCCCACTTGGTGAGTGTTTGGGCTGAGCTTTGATGAGATCCATGTGATACGAGGACTCTAGGGCATTGAACCCTGGCTAGGGGATCCTCTTTGGGCGTTTGGACGCTGGTCTCTGCTCCTTGGGCGCTGGATGCCTAGAATGGGGCAGGGGGCTGACGTTGGACGCCAATTTTGGGCCTTCTAATCTGAAGCAAAGTATAAACCATTATAAATTGCTAGAAAGCTCTGGAAGTCAGCTTTCCATAGCCATTGAGAACGCTCCATTTGGACTTCTGTAGGTCCAGAAAAGCTCTTCCGAGTGCAAGGAGGTCAGATCTGGACAGCATCTGCAGGGCTTTCTCTGTCTCCGAATCAGACTTTTGCTAACTTTTTCTCCAGCTCCTCAATTTAAGCTAGAAAATACCTAAAATTGCATAAAAATATACAAACTCAAAGTAGAATCTAAAAAATGTGAATTTAACACTAAAACCTATAAAAACTTAATAGAAATTAAACAAAACATGCTAAAAACTATACGAAAATGATGCCAAAAAGCGTATAAAATATCCACTCATCACTCCTTCCTATGGTGAACTCAACAGTAGCAACAGTGTGCCCTAGCCATAGCAGTGGTAATAACCCCCTTCGCCTTCAGGCTCCACGACGATTTGGCTTCGCGAGCGGCGGCTTCGATTGACGGCAGTGGTGGCATCTTGCATGACGACGACAAGGCTCGACGGGGTGGCGACGGTGCACGAAGACAACCCATCCAACTCGCGCTGGCTCCCTAGCAATGGCCTTGGACAGAACGACACACCTTCCTTCTGTTCGCGAACCTCCATGGACGGCTGCTCGCTCGCGGCGTCTTCTTCCTCAGCTCCCTCGTGCGGCTCTCTCTCTCTCTCTCTCTCTCTCTCTCTGGCGATGGTGGCACGGCTGTGGCAGGACGCGTCGGTGGCGATCCTCCCCTTCCCTTCTTCTCCGTTCAGCCCTCTCTTCTCTCTCCCATTTCTTTTCTCTCTATCTCAGTGTGTGTGGGTTTGTGTTACAAGTGTGAAGGAGTTAGAGAGGGTGAGGGGTAATGGTGGCTAGTTTAAGGAAATTAGGGTTAGGATTGTGTTTTGGAGATTTAGGAATTTGATTTGGGAATTAGGGTTTAGATAGAGTATTAATTTAAAACCAATTTAATCCAATATAATTAAATTTAAGAATACTATTTAGTTTACACAATTATATTTAATTAAGTATTCTAATTTAAAATTAGAGATAAATAAATAAATTTTTTCTTAGTTCATAAAATTAGTCAAAACCTTCAATTATTCAATTTTAAATTGTATAAAACTCTCATTATTTTTAATTATTAAAACCTTAAATTCCTAATATGAAAATACTAAATTATCTAAAAAATTTTATAAATCATAATAGATCTTAAACTTAAAGTATGGTAAAATATAATTTAATTATTTTCAGGACAATAATTTCCTTTAAATAAAATTATCGACGAATATAATAAATTATAAATAACTTACTATATAATTTTCGAAAATCCGGGGTCTTACAGGCAACCCTCAAGCAAATCACCATTTTTTTCCAAAACATCTTATCCAACACCACACTTGCAATTATTTTTTTATCTTTTGTCTTTTCAAACTTATTAGAAGCCCAGAAAGAAACATTCTTATTAAGGAATCTTTGTTGTCATTGAGACATCCCAAAATAAGGTAAGAAGTTGCAAAACGGGTCATACCCGACCTCACCAAATCTTTTCCTTTAGTGTGGATATGTAGTAGCAAAATGAGAGCAATCTTAGCATATATGTAAGTAGTAATTTTTCTACATCTATAAATCATGTTCTTGCGAAGTGTTGCTTTTTTCTCCAAGTCTTATAACATTAAGTCAATACAATGTGCTGCACAAGACATCCAAAACAACTTCTTCCTCTTTTTTATTAGCATTTCTCCTTCAGCTTTGTAATTAGCTGCATTGTCGGTGACAACTTAGATGACATTTTCTTCATGAACCTCTTCAACCACATCGTCTATCATTTTAAAAATTTTGTCAGCTGTCTTAGTAATATGAGAGACATCAATAGATTTCAAAAAAAAATAGTCCCTTTAGGACTATTAATTAAAAAATTCAAGATGGCCCATCTTCTCTTATCTGTCCAACCATCAGTCATTATTGTACAACCAACTTGATTCCAATATGTTCTATGCTCCTCTATTAATTATTGAACAAGTTCCACATGTTTCTTCAAAAGAGGAACCCTTAATTCATGGTAGGAGGATGGCTTGAATCCTATTCCATATCTTATAGCTTTCTCAAATATTCTGGTGTATTCTTTGCTCCTTGATATATTGAAGGGGATATCATTATTGTAGAAAAAAGTACTAATTTCTAAACATACTTCCTCTCTCAAATTCTTCTTAAATATATTGTTAATTATTGATTGAGTATAATGTGCGTTTTCTTGAATATGTTGCCCTACAATTCTTTTTTCTTTCTTTTTTCAGCAGCAGTGTCACCTTCTGCAGCAGCTCTAGCTGTGCTTACTCCACCCATATTTGTTTTCTTGCTCAAATTCACTTACAACCCACTCACAACATCCCACATTTGCTTCTTAACTTCATCAGTAACAACTATACAAGCTCTAACATCCTTTTGAGTTCTTGCTAAGTGGTGTTTTAATCTATAAACTCCTCCTAAACAAATTTTATGACAATATTTGCATTGTATTTTTTCTCATTTTCTCCAATAGATATCCCATGCTCCCATCCTACATCAGTTCTACTTCAAAGAGCATTCTTTACAACTTTTATTTTACTAAAAATTCTAGTTGTACTTCCTGATTGAGAGGTTAGATTGTTAGTCAGATTTTCACTTGCATTAGCTTAATTTGCCACCATTTCTATTCAAAAAAATTTAAACAACAAATATTTAACAAGTCAGTTCAATATCACATAAAAAAATTTAACAATTTAAGAAAAATTACAAAATTGTGTTCAATACCAATTACAACCATCCAAGTTCAACAACAAAGTTCAACAATCCAATATGAACAAACAATATAAGCATAACAAAAATTCAAGAATTGTGTTCAATGACCCAACAATAATTCAACTATTCAGTTAAAAGAAATTTAACAAAAAAAATTTAATAAAGCATTTTAAATAATTCAGAATAAAATAGAGTATATCAAGGATATACTATAATTATGTGCTCGAGGCATATCAAGTGGTAACTGTTAAAATAGGCTAAGAGGTGAAATCAATACAATTAAAATATAAGGTTTAAGCAAATAGTGTTAAAATAGTTTAAGAGGTGAAATCAATATAATTAAAATATAATATTTAAGCAAATAATAATTTACCTAAAGTGACAGCTTGCTCGAGCCTTGACTTTCAAAATAGGAGTTTCATGTTCCAGATCTAAAATGAGCACCAACTAAATAAAAAGAAATTCAAAGATTATTTAATAGATAAAGCAAAAACAACATATAATAATATCTTTAGATTACTAAATCATTAAAATTGCAGATCTCAAAGAAGAAAAATCAATAAAAAATGCGAAAGCTATACAATATATATACTAATATGAAATACATGCTTGCAATAAATATGAACAAATAAGTTAACCTCAATTTGAAAACCTATTATAATTCGCATAAAATCATATTTCAAATTGAACAATATAATCAATTTGTAATATAATCAACAAGCCAACAAAGATAGGCGATATCAATTCAACCTGAAATATAATCAATAATAAACAAGCACAATAATAGATTGAACATTGAAGAGGATAAAAATTAAAAAGGAGGGTCTTAACTTACCTGAACTAGCAGCGAAGGGGAAAAAAAGAGCAGCAGCAATCCAGATTCCAGAGCTGGAGAGGTAGAGCCAGAGAACTAGAGACAAAAAGGCAGAGCCAGAGAGTCTCGCAAGTCACAATCACAAAGTGACACTCACATAGTCCAGCCGCCACCAGTCTGATGTGATAGCACCGATGGAAAACCTTATAGCGAGTTAGTGACACTCAAAATTAGAGATTTTGGTTGCGCAAAATTTGAATTTCAGAGGGATAGAGAGATAGAGTCAGAGATTAAGACTTGAGAGAGGTGAAATTTTGAAATTTTGGCCATGGAGATAAACTTTAAAGTGAGGGAGGTTAAGAGATTAGGAAATTTACTGCTAGTCTGCTAGGGCTCCTCCATCTTCCATGGTCTTCTATTCAGATTAGGTCATTGGGTTGGGTTGGGCTCCAATCAGGGGCAAGAAAAGAGCTTCTTCAATTTGGAACGCAATATCGCAGCAGAAACGGCGATTCTGGCGGCTCTGTGTTTTTGCGTGACGATTTCGTATGATGCAGTTTGGTTCTAGACGAGAAGCAAAATCAATACAAAGAGAGGATGCAGAAATGCAAAATCATGCATTTTCACGAGTTAAAACCCGATTTTGACTACATTGCCGCGAGAAGAGTATTTTAATTTATTTTTTAAAAAGTGAAAAGAAGAGAGTTTTCATTTTTTTAATTTTAAAATCCCATCTCGGACGACGTGAAGTGTTTTTTCCTTAATGAATTTAATTTTAATGCATTGCCACTGTAAAATAATTTTATACATGTATTTAATTATGTAACGTCATATCAGCAAAAATAACTATCTTTCACATTGACTACATGAATGATCATTCAAAAACATAGAGTTTATATGATTTATATTTATATTTTTTAATTTTTTCTTCTAAGATCTTACAAAAAAAAAAAATGAAAATGATAACTACAATGATTAATTAAATAGCATACCTACCATCTCCCATTTTTAATTGACCAAACTTCACCTAATCCACTGCAACTCAAAGCGGTTTAACCCCTTAATACTTTCTACTCGTAATTGCTATACTTTGTAGCAGTTTTCTCTTCATTTTTTTTCTTATTTTAAACCACTATCTAGACTGTGATTGTGTGTGTTGCAGGTTGTAGCATTTATGTGTAATTTGGTAAAACGCAACATAGTTAAAAGAATGTCAATTATTTTTTTCTCGCTCACAGTACTAAACTACACTATCTCATCACTCACACTATCCTACTTCAGCCATGTACAAAATGAAGAAGGCTGAGATTTATAAAGAATGCGAGAAGAAAGAAGATTATTTATACAAAATTTAGGCATGGGAGGCAGCTTCATCCAACATGCATAGAGCACGCATGGCGTAGTCCCATGATTCTTGCAATTTACGGGAATACTTTTGCAGGCCCTGGGATGTGTGGCTCCTTCCACGCTCCTCACTCTTACCGAGTTGTGATGGAGAAAAATCGTCGGTTAGAAATTTTCACAAAATAATTCCATTGATAGTATAGTTCCAAACCAACAATTAACCCTCAATCAAAGTTTAATTTGTTTGTCACTTAAGTCAAACCTAATAAAAACCGAGAGTATTTAAACCTCGGGTCGTCTCTTAAGGAATTGCAGGGAAGTGTGCATATTATTGGTTATGAGGTATTTGGAATGATGAGCAAGAAACATAAATAACAAGAAAATAAGCTATCAACTAAGAAAGGTCTTGGCAAGAGGTGAGAATTGAAATTCCTATCCTCATTATCATCCTCAATTGTGATGGTAGTTGTCTTTTGCTCTCACTTAGTTATCCTCTAATAATTGAAGGAAAGTCAAGTGAGCAAAGTTAATTCTAGTCCACAAGTCCAAATCAAAGATTAGCTTTAGTAGAATTCAAGCCAACTAGCAATCCTCAATCACTAATCAACAAAAAAATTTGATAACACAAGAGTCTCTAATTACTTAACCCAAGCCAAGAATATAAAATTCTACTCTAAAATCTAACCAAGCATTTTATCAAACACTTGGAAGGCATAACAGAAAAGCATAGTAAATTAGCAAGAAATAATAAAATCTAAACTACCCAATGCAAGAAAAAAATAATAACAACTCAATTAAGCATTAATAAACAAAGAAACATCAAATTGCATTAATAGAAAATGAAAATCCAACAAGAGTCATGAACATAAAAGAAACAAAATAAAGGAAATAGCAAATAAAACTAAAAGAACAAAGATGTAAGAACAATAAATTGCAAGGGAACTAAATCAAAGCAACAATGATTAACCTAAGAGAAATCTAACCTAAATCTACCCTAATTCTAGAGAGAAGAGAGAGCTTCTCTCTCTAGAATTCTAACCTAAAACATGGTAAAAACCTAAACTATGACTACTTCCTTCATTCTCCTTCAATCCTTGGGTTCAATAGCATCAGAAATGAGTTGGATCTGGGCCTCAGGGAGCTCAGAAATTGCCCCAGCGTGTTTCTTTAATGAGGTCACGTGACAAGTGTCACACGTACGTGTGGGTCACGTGTATGGTGACTGGACAGACTTTCAAAACTTCATTTCTTCATGAATTCTTCACTTTTACATGCTTTTTCTTCATTCCTTCAATCCAATCTTTGCCTTCTAAACCTAAAAGCACTTAACAAACACATCAAGGTATCGAATGGAATTAAAGTGAATAAAATTTAGCAATTTTAGGGCTTAAAAAGCATGTTTTTACTTTTAAGCACAATTTAGGAGAAATTCACAAAACATGTTATTTTATTGAATAAATGTGAGAAAAGTTGACAAAATCCACCAAATTCAACACAAAATAAACCATAAAATTGTGGTTTATCTATCTCTGTATACTTAAACAATAGCATGTCCTCATGCTAAACTCAAGAAAGACAAGAAAGGGAGTATGAACATTTATTTAATGTGAACTATCTAAATACAATCTTTCTAAATGCATGCAACTACTTAGTCAAAATACATCAATTTTCAAGAATACATATATGAACATAAGGGCTAAAGGTATTAACAACCAAGTCAAATCCTCAATTGAATCGAGTCCTAGAAAAGAATTTACAACTTGCAAGATAAGAAATAATAATAGGTGGAAGCAAAGAATTGAGCAATCGAACCCTCACTGGATGTGTATACGCTCTAATCGCTCAAGTGTATAGGGTTGATTCACTCAATTCTCCTTTAATCATACTTTTTCCAAGATTTATTTTTCTTCTAATAATCAACAATTATTCAATGCATGCATACAAATATCATGAGGACTTTTGAGGGTTGTAATAGGGCTAGGGTAAAGGTAAGGGTGCATATGGCTAAGTGAGCTTGAGATTTGAATCTTTGATTAACTTAGGCTCTCACCTAACCTACAACCTATTTAATCTAATGTAAAACCTAACTACCCATTCTTCACTTTTTCACACACTCATGCATTCTTTTCGATTCACATCCCATATGCATTATTTTTATTACTTTTCTTTGGGGCATTTTGTCCACTTTTTATTGCTTTTTTTTTCTTTTTTTCTTTTATTTATTTTTTTTCAAAATAAAATATATACAAGCATATCAATGCATATGTTTTAAAAATTTAATGCATGAGTATGTACCCAATTCCCAAGATCTTCAATAAAAATTCAAACTACACTTTTACCTCAACCAATGTTTTCAAACTTTCCCATGTAACACCCTAACTACCAAAGCTCACGCTTTATTTTCAATAAATTACAAACATAAACCAATACAATCCCTATCCCTCTTACAGATTATATCAAGATAAAGGCGAGGGTACAATAAACCATAACTAAAACAAATCAGAGCATCACAACAACAATTGAATAAGCTCTTCGTAACTTCTGCGCCCATATCCTGAAAGGGGAAAAATGTAGGGGGGTGAGAACATCATCCTCGAAAGGGTTCTCAGTAGAGGGTTTTTAGGAATTACTGTAATAGGATACGTGAAGATAAACCGTACCAGTGATTCATAACCGTCTTATGCCTCTTTTCAAAAACAATGGTTTACAATGAAAGTAAAGTCGAAAATCTCTTCGGAAAGAAGAACTGTTCAATTCTCAAAAACTCAAAAGCCTTTCAAAGCGATTTATCTAAGCGAAACCAAAATAGCCTTTCATATTTTATTCCAAACCAGAAACACAAAACCGAAATCAACCATCAGTTCATCTCATTCCAACCACGGCCCTAGGCCCAAACAATCCAACCAACAACCAATCACCACAATCCAACAGAGTCCCAGATGCAAACACAGATAGGAAGTTCAAGCACAAACAAACAGTTATTACAAGTAAAACAGTTAGCAATTAATCACATAGGCAAACCAAGTATAATATGCACACCCAACCAATGTCACACAAATGCATATGATGCATGCCTGTCTCTAGTGGCTGATGATATCATCTGTCGGTTATAGAGCCAACCCGACAAGTCCTGGTAGCTAACCATTGGACTGTCCCTCTGTCGTGCATCCCCAACTCGAGTTATACTCATTATAAACTTGATCATAATCATGATCCATATCCATCACCCTCACTGGTGAATATTTATCCATCACCATCACTGGTGAATATTTATGGGGGCGAGCTCATCCGGGCCTTTCACAGTGCCCGGCCACACTTACGACATTGGGTTAACAGAGCTTCAAGTCTCAACCTGGAGCACATGGTGGCTAGCCATTGCTACTACCCAGGGAAACCCTCATCTCCAATAGTGGAAGTGCAAAAATCACAATTATCAATAATTCAGCATATACATGCATTCATTCTCATCCATGGATCAACATCCATCTCAGCCATCCGGTTTACGGTTCAGTCCAGAACCAGCCAATATTGATAATCACACACAGCCATTCCGGCTCACGGTTCAATCCAGAACCAATCAATATTCATAATCATACATAGCCATTCCGGCTCATAATAAAACAGCACTTCCACATTCAAAATCATCAAATTCATGAAATCGGCATTTAAGCCATAAATCATTTTCTCAATTCATTTCACTTCGAAATCAAGTTTCAACTCTTTTCAGCCTTGGCTTTAAAGATCTCATTTCTCAAATTATCTCAGGCTCATAAGCCAATTTTACTCAAGGAAAATTCCCTTTTTGAAATAAGCCACTCTCGGCTTCCTCTTTCCCAAAACTTCCAAAACCATGGAAAGTTAAAGATTTATTTCAAAGTATTCAAAATCACCCATACAACAATGGGATTTCATAACAAAAGTTTCTCGGCAGAGTCCCAAGTCTTTAGGGGAGAATAACATAACTCATTTCGCCAAATTCATTTAAAATCATTAAAACATTGGCTTTCTGATTTGAGTAAGCAAATAGGATCTAAGCCAAACCGAGTCATGTAATCATTTACTTCTTTCAAAGCCGCTTCCTTTACTTAGGCAAAACCAACTTCAACCCCCATGATAAATTCTAGAACGTTTCAACTGTTCAAAATTGTTTTAGTCTTGCAAGAATTCAGAATTCAAAGAGTACTTAAAACCTTTCTCAAAACATTTCAAAATGAAACTTGTCAATAGACATTCAAGTTCTTTCAAAGTCATTGAAACTTCTTTAATTGAAACCCCCAAGTCAAATTCAAAGGCATAAACCCTTTTCACATCCAAACAGCTTTAAAACACAAGTTTCATCTAAATAACCTTCTCCTGAAAGAGATACAATGCCTTTCTTAAGAAGCAAGACTAAATCACAATTTCCTCTTTATTAATTCATTTCGAAAGCATGAATCATCCTTTTCTCGACAATTCAAATAAAATAGTAGAAGTCTTTAACTCGTCATTTTCCAAACAATATTTCAATAAAGACTCGGATTTTATAGAAATTTCGGCAGCACCTCCCCTAAAATTTGGACTTTTGCCACCCGGTTCGGGTCCCAACTAAACCGTTTCTCATTCCTTTTCAACAGCTCAAAACCAGAAATCAATTCAAAAGCAAGCTAAATCCAACAGTCGCCTCAATGGCATACCTTAAGGAAATCATTTCAAAAATCAACTCAATATCAACCGATTTAACTCATTTATAAAGCTTTAAAGAATCGGTTCCGCAATAAATCATTTATCAAAACCAGAGCAATTAAAGCAACCCAGGCTGGATTTCAAGAGCATTCTATCTTTCACATCATCAAATAATTGACTCAATTCAAACCAATCCTCAACGGATTAAACTCATTTCAAATATTTAAAGAATCAACTTCAAACATTACATTTCACGAGCCACACAACAATTCAGCCAAACCAACATCCATAGTCATTCGAGTCAATCAATTGATACATAAGGCAGATACAATCACCAAATACACAATATCTCACATCAGTACCCATATGTAATAATTCCAATAATAAACTATAATTTTCGGAAAGCGCCCCTACCTCGAAACGCAAATCCATAACCCAAAAGTCTCATAGAGTCCTTTCCGCCTCAACCCGAGATCAACAATCAAAATCCCGGCAGCCAAAACCTCGGTTCCAAGCCACTTCCGCAACAGTCTCAACAACTCTAATCGCAACATACAACAACCGAACTCAATCTTATAGCAATTAACGCCACAAACCTCAGCATGAGATAACAGAATAATAACGAAAGGGCTTTCAAATCGAAACGCTTACCGAACCGAAGAAGGAGCGGCTGAACTGAACAGCGACGGTCTCCGAACCGGTTCGGCGGCAGCCCGGCAGCAGCTCCGCCAATAATTCTCGAGTGACGGCGGCGGCCCGAATTTCTGATAATAGCAGCTGCATAACCACGCAGTATCAACAATCTTCCCGGGATTTCAAAAGAACAGAAATCTCACTTAAAACCCTTACCGGCAGAATTCTCCGGCGACGGCAACAGGGGCATTTTCCGGCGGCAGAAGCTAACTGGCGTAACCCCATGAGCAACGGCAAGGCTCCCAATAGCAGCTGGGCGCGGCGGCAAGGACAGCTCCGCGACGGTCCGGCGGGCTCTCTCTCATCGCGACAACACCGGCGACGTTGGCGGCGTGCAGACTGGCGGCTTGGTGGCGCGACTCTTTCCCCCCATCGCGGTCCCCTCCTTCGTCTCCGATCTGTTCTGCGGCGGCGCAGAGGCGGCGGCGCGACTGGGACTGGGTGCGGCTCCACCAACCTCGCATGACAGAGGCGCAACTGCTGGCTCCAGGAACGGGACGATGACGCGGTGACCCCGACGGCGACTGGGTGCAGCCCGCGGCTCCATGGATGGCGGCGACGCCGTGAGCTCCCCTTCTTCTCTCCTCTGCCGCGTAGCTTCTTCCCCCTTGCTCGGTAATGGTCCTCCCCGTGATGGCGGCGAGCGGCGAGCAGCTCGGCGGTGACGGTGAGGCCCGCCGGCGCTAGCCCGCGCCTCTCTTCCTCCCCCTGCTTCCCTCTGCATTCCCCGTTTTCTCCTGGCCCTTTTCTCTCTTTTGCTTCTCCTGGTAGCAGCTGTTGCTGCTGTAGTTAGGCGTGTGTGTGTGTTGTGTTCAGGGAACCGGGTAACCGGGTAGGGTTTTTCAGGGTTAGGATTCATTTTCAAAAATTAGGGTTAAGGGCATTTTAGTAATTTTACTTAAAAATAAGGATGATATTGTAATTAGAAATAAATTCTAACCCAACAATAATAATGTATAAAAATACTATTTACTCACCAATCTCACACTTTATTTTCAATAAAATGTCCAAATCAAATAATTTGAAATAATATAATTAATTTCTCTATTTTTCAAAATAGCAATATCAATAAATTAAAATACTACTTATCTAATCCAAATCATATAAAATCCTTATTATTTCATAACTATCAACCTTATACTTTACATATAGAAAATAATCCAATAATTGTAAAATTGGATAATAATCATAACTTATCTCAAATCCAATAAATCAAAACTTGCCTTAATTACCTTTAATAAAATAATTTCTAAAATTAAGGCTATAAATAACCATATGATTTGAGACTTGATCATAATAAGACTTTTCAAAAGTTCTGGATTTTACATAACAGCCCAGACCACCCGCTAGCACGATATTGTCCGCTTTGGCACACAAGGCCTCACGGTTTTGCCTTTGACGATAGGGATGCTAGCCGAAGCCCCCCACACTCACTCGTCAAAACGCGTCATGCTAGGGAGAGGTATCCACACCCTTATAAGGCATGCTTCGTTCCCCTCTCCAACCGATGTGGGCCTTACAATCCACCCCCCTAAGGGAGTCCAGCGCCCTCGCTGGCACATTGATCCGGGTTCTGGCTCTGATACCATCTGTAACAGCCCAGACCACCCGCTAGCACGATATTGTCCGCTTTGGCACACAAGGCCTCACGGTTTTGCCTTTGACGATAGGGATGCTAGCCAAAGCCCCCCACACTCACTCGTCAAAACGCGTCATGCTAGGGAGAGGTATCCACACCCTTATAAGGCATGCTTTGTTCCCCTCTCCAACCGATGTGGGCCTTACATCCCACACTTAAATGACACACACTCTCACAAGTCTAAACTAATTAAAGATCCAAACAAAGAACATTTATTATTTTTCACTTAGGGAGAGTGATGTGCTAAAATTAAGAACAAAAAGGGATTAAAATAGGCTCAAAATTGGTTAATAAAAGTGGATAAATGGATAAGGCCATTTGGGTAAGTGAGCTCAATGAAATGATGGCCTTAATCATATAAATGCATTCATACACCAAATAATGGACATAAAGAATCAAACAAATCAAAGATTACAATCATAGAGAGAGAATAACACACAAGAAGGAAAATAGTGGTTATATGATGTAACCACATAATTAGGCTCAAAACTCACATGGTTGTGTGTTCTTAGCTCAAAAACATGTTCCACAATATATAATTCAAGCAAGTTTAATGAAAATATTTCAACTCAAATGAATTAGGATATCAATGCCCTATATAAAAGGAATTTGAAAAATTTTATTATTTTGACTAACCTTATTATATATATGCAAACCAAGAAAATGCAACTAAAAACTCTAAAAGACGGTAATAACAGAAAAATTAAAATGTGAAAGTGTTAGGATTAAAAATTTTTCACCTAAGATTGGCCGATTGGTCGGATGACTTTCCCACACTTAAAAGTTTGCACTGTCCTCGGTGCATTCAAAGATGAGCAAGGGGGTACGACAACTACATGGATTGCTACCTTCAACTGGTGAATCAACCGGCTGCTGCATGTTCTTTTTTCTATTTTTCTTGTTGTTTATGGTATAACACCCCGAGTTTTTAAAAAAAAATAAATAATGACTTATTTATGATTTATTATTTTATTAAAAAAATTATTCTCCTAAAAGTAATTAAAGTAAATTTTATGATACTTTGAGTTTAAAATCATTAGAATTTTTAAATTATTTTTATTATAATGAAATATTTAAAAAAAAGAATTATTATATAATAAAAGGTTCTCGTTCAAAGGAACAAAAGAAAAGAAAAAGGAAATTTGGATATATATATATATATATATATATATATAATATATTTCATTTTTCTTATTAACAATAACACCTAACCTAAGGAAGCCTTCCTTCTTGCCTCAACTCATGACCGAATTGAAATTGAATTGAAATTGAAAGAAAAAGAAAGAGAGTGAACCGTGAGCAAGAGAATGTCAAGCCATGGTATTTCCGAACTTTCGGCTTTGATTTTTTGCTATTCGTAACTCCAATAAAAAAAAATTTAATTCAATAAAAGTGTTCGTGTCTTCTTCTTCTATACGTTGGCATCATTTTTGTTCAGTGAAAGCTGACGGTAACGTAGCTCCCCTTCCCCTTGACTTGGTCAATTGGAGTTCTAATAGGCACAGACAATTTCTGGCGTTCTCTTCTTCGACAGCTCGGTCAGAAAGCTTCTCTGGAGCCTCGAGTATTTTGATTTTTCACGGAGGTAGGATTTCAGTAAATTTTTACCGATTAAATTTGTGTTGGATAGGTGAATGGTTGTTGTAATTGATTATTGATGGAGTTTGATTGACTTTATATTGAATTTTGTTGATATATTGTTATATGTGATTAAGCTTGTGATTTGGTCATGTTTGAGCTTTCCAAACTGTGATAATGAGGCTGATTTGGGGATGTCATCGTGTTAGTTTTTGAATAAGATGGGTGAGTTTTAATGGCCGAGGAATTAAATTAAAAGCTGTGAAAAATTGATAACCGTAAAACTCAAAAACGGATTAAGATTTAAATGTATATTTTAAAAAAAAAATAAGGAGGGTTTCGGTTCTTGGTGAAGAGAGGAATCAGCCAAGAAGAATTATTTTTGAGGAAATATACTTGTATTTTTATGAAAAGATTGAGTATAATATTATAATTATATAAGTTTTTCGGATATTTTGGATAATAAATAAAGTTCAGGGGTAAACCAGATATTTTATAAAAGTTCAGGGTTATTTATATAAATATGAAACAAAGTGAAGATTTAAATATAATTTTATAAAATATTAAAGTCAAAAATAAAATATTAAAGAATTTGTGGTTTAGAAAGTAATTAATAGTCACCAAAAAAAAAAAAAGTAATTAATAAAAATTTGAAAATAAGGTTTTATAAAATAAGTTTTAAGAGTATTATAAATATTATTTTAAATATTTGTTTAAAATTACTCATTTACAATATAGTAAATTATTATCACAAATTATTATTTATCAAGATATTATTTTTTTAGAATATTATGGTATGTATTATGAAAAAATAAAACAGAGAGTGGTAAAACAGACAAGTTTTTCTAAAAGTTTTAGAAAGACAAATCTAAGCTAAGAATCTCATGATCCTCACTTCATAAAATATTTAAAAAAAGATGAGAGAATAGTGTGAATATAATTTTTGATGTTAAAAGTAAGGAATTAAAAGAATATTGAAAAAAGAAAAGAAAAAAAAAAAGAAAATAATATATTAGTTAAAAGAACCTCTGCCACAACAGAGTAGAGAGTAAAAAAATTAAGAGAATCTAAAGAACCTCTACCACAGGAGAACAAAGAATAGAAAAGAAAAGAAAGAACGAAAAGAAAAGGAGAGAAGCAGAGATGATTGTTACCTACTGAAAATGAGCAGAGATATGGTGGTGAGTCCACCGAGATTTACTTTCGAGAGATACGTCGGCCATTTCAGGGGATGGTCGTACCTGTAAGACAGAGGTTGCTTATAGAGGTTATCCCTACATACATTGGTTAGAGAGAGTCTCACCTGTAAGACAGAGGTTGCTTACAGAGGTTATGACAGTGGAAACCAAACTTAGACAAAGGTTGCTGAGTTACGTCGGGAGCGGGTCGAAACCGACAAATGAGCTCATTACCTGCACTAGGGATAGACATGCATCATACTTGTTTGCACATATTTGTTTGTGATTGTGTTTTCTATGATTGTGTGAGCTTGTGATTGGATTCTATGTTTTGTAATTGCTGAGTTGGATTATACTTTGTTGACTGTTGTTATTGTCTGAGAACATAATGAAACAAACTTAACTTCTAACCCAACCCTACTAAGAACTCCCAGTTCTTACCCCCCTATTTTCACCCATTTCAGCTACAGGTGCAAAGGTTTAGTGCGGAGCTACAGGAGCATAGCAGGTTATATTCACGAGTTGAGTTGTTAGAATTTATTTTTCCCCTCGTCGTTTATGGTTTTGGATTTTAGAGGGGTAGGACTTGTATTTGAGAATCTTTTGCTATGTGAATATATATACTTTTGTGATTAAGTAGTTTAAAGTAAAGTAAGAATCTTTCGTTTTCTTGACTAAAGTTTCTGTTCGTATTCACGAAAACTCAATATTAAATAAACATAGTATATAATTAAAGGAATAGAGGTAAGTAGTGCTCAGACTTTTAGTACGATTATGAGGTGCTAAAAGTTAGGGTGTTACATTATGGTATCAGAGCAGTCCTTCCTGTTAGAGCCTTAGGAATAGACTAACTATGCTTTATTGCATACTCTTAGTGTCTGTCATGTATTAGGACTTGTCCTAATGACAATAATTTGAGTTTCAGATGCATGACTGTCTATTGATTAATGCTGTTAGTCGACCGTTGCATCTCTCATGGTATTAGGTTTGACCAACTTAATACTAATGATTCATGTATATGGAAACACTAATGGATTATCATAGACGAAATAGAAGTAATAGGTTATGCGAATCACGAAGTTTGAGAATGTTAGAAGTTACGTTTTAAGGATTTGTTTCGAAATATACCCTTTATTCGTGCTACACGAACTCGTGCCATCTCTTCTTTTATTATTTAAATTATTTTTATTATAATGAGATATTAAAAAAAAAGAATTATTATTATTATTATTATTATTATTATTATGAAAGGTTCTCGTTCAAAAGGAACAAAAGAAAAGAAAAAGGGAATTTGGCTTTTATATATATATATATATATCACGACACATGTTTCATTTTTCTTATTAACAATGACACCTAACCTAAGGAAGCCTTCCTTCTTGCCTCACCTCATGACCGAATTGAAATTGAAAGAAAAAGAAAGAGAGAACCGTGAGTGAGAGAATATCAAGCCATGGTATCTTCGAACTTCCGGCTTTGATTTCTTGCGATCCGTAATTCCAATAAAAAATTTAATCCGATAAAAGTGTTCGTATCCTCCTTCTCTACGTGTTGGCATCATTTTTGTTCAGTGAAAACTGACGGTGACGTAGCTCCCTTTTTCCTTGAGTTCGGTCAATTGGAGTCTTAGCAGGCACAGACAATTTTTGACGTTCTCTTCTTCGATAGTTCGGTCAGAAAATTTCTCCGGAGCCTCGAGTATTTTGATTTTACACGGAGGTAGAGTTTCGATAAATTTTCACCGATTAAATTTGTGTTGGATAAGTGAATGATTGTTGTAATTGATTATTGATGGAGTTTGATTGACTTTATATTGAATTTTGTTGATATATTGTTATATGTGATTAAGCTTGTGATTTGGTCATGTTTGTGCTGCCCAAACTGTAATAATGAGGCTGATTTGAGGCTGTTATCGTGTTAGTTTTTGAATAAGATGGATGAGGTTTAATGGCCGAGGAATTAAATTAAAAGTTGTGAAAAATCGATAACCGTAAAACTCAAAAACAGATTAAGATTTAAATGTATATTTTAAAAAGAAAATAAGGAGGGTTTCGGTTCTTGGTGAAGAGAAGAATCAGCCAAGAAGAATTATTTTTGAAGAAATATACTTGTATTTTTATGAAAAGATTGAGTTTAATATTATAATTATATAAGTTTTTCGGATATTTTGAGTAATAAATAAACTTTAGGGGTAAACGGGTATTTTATAAAAGTTTAGGGTTATTTATATAAATATGAAAAAAAATGAAGATTTAAATATAATTTTATAATTGAAGTCAAAAATAAAATATTAAAGAATTTGTGGTATAGAAAGTAATTAATAAAAAATTAAAAATAAGGTTTTATAAAATAAGTTTTAAGAGTATTATAAATATTATTTTAAATATTTGTTTAAAATTACTCATTTACAATATAGTAAATTATTATTACAAATTATTATTTATCAAGATATTATTTTTTTAGAATATCATTGTATGTATTATGAAAAAAATAAAATAGAGAGCGGTAAAACAGACAAGTTTTCTAAAAGCTTAAGAAAGACAAATCTAAGAATAGAATCTCATGATCCCCACTTCATAAAATATTTAGGAAAAGATGAGAGAAGAGTGTGAAGATAGTTTTTGATGTTAAAAGTAAGGAATTAAAAGAATATTGAGAAAAGAAAAGAAAAGAAAAGAAAAGAAAAGAATATATTAGTTAAAAGAATCTCTGCCCCCAGGAGAGCAGAGAGTCAAAAGATTAAGAGAATCTAAAGAATCTCTGCGACAGAAGAGCAGAGAATAGAAAAGAAAAGAAAGAAAGAACGAAAAGAAAAGGAGAGAAGCAGAGATGATTGTTACCTGCTGAAAACGAGTAGAGATATGGTGGTGAGTCCACCGAGATTTACTTTCCAGAGATACATCGGCCAATCCAGCGGATGGTCGCACCTGTAAGATAGAGGTTACTTACATTGGTTATCACTACATACATTGGCTAGAGAGAGCCTCACCTATAAGACAGAGGTTGCTTATAGAGGTTATGTTTGCATACATCGACTCAAGAGAGTCGCACCTGTAAGACAGAGGTTGCTTACAGAGGTTATGACATTGGAAACCAAACTCAGACAAAGGTTGCTGAGTTACGTCAGGAGCGGGTCGAAATCGACAGATGAGCTCATTACCTGCACTAGGGATAGACATGCATCATACTTGTTTGCACATATTTGTTTGTGATTGTGTTTTCTAGGATTGTGTGTGCTTGTGATTGGATTCTATGTTTTGTAATTGTTGAGTTGGATTATACTTTGTTGACTATTGTTATTGTTTGAGAACATAATGAAACAAACTTAACTTCAAACCCGACCCTACTAAGAACTCCCCAGTTCTTACCCCCTATTTCCACCACTTTCAGCTACAGGTGCAAAGTGTAAGAACCGCGCTTAATTAACCCCCTATTACGGGCTAAAAACGCTAACGGATTGGACCGGACCCAAGTTGGGCTCAAGCCCAACACTATATAAGTCCCTTTAAGTGACTATTTCAGCCATTTAAACACCAAACCAGCAGCAGCAACGTGAAAAGAAAGAAGAGAGGTAGGGTTCCAAAAAAATTTACTATTCATCATCTTCTTCTTGGAGCCATATCTCACTCTCTGGAGCTCCGATTCATGTGCCGTCAGTTGCCACGTGAAGCTCTTGTCGAGCTCTTCAATTTCATCTAAATAAAATGGTAAGGTATTTCCAGTTTCTTGCCCAGTTATCCCTTCCATTACAGATTCGGTTTTTGGCTATGGTGAATGAATGGTTCTTGTGATTTTGATTATTTAGGTACACTCTAACATTTGATTATTATTGGGTTTTGTCCCAATCATCATTGGGTAAGGTGAGCCTACTTGATCTCTTGTGGTTTTGTGTATATATGAAATTCTAGGTTGATTAGTTATAATTTATGTGTACATAGCTTGATTATTGTGAGTGTGGAAGCCTTTGGAGTTGAGTTGATGCTTGTTGGAGTTTATTGGTGGCTCGGATTGTGTTGGAAAGCTTAATTTGCGCTCAATTGGGGTTTTGGTTCATATTGAAAATCGGCCAAGGTATGGTTTCGATTTCCTCTATGTAGTATATAATATTCATGGACACTTAGGCTAGTGACCCATAGGATAGGTTTGAATTTAAATGGTTGTTGAGTTGTTAAATGATGATATGTGGTGATTTATGATGAATTAATGATTGTTGGATTTGAGTATGATGAGTGATGGTAATATGATAATGATGATTGATTGTGTAAATTAAAAAGGCATAATGATGATATAAGTGATGTTGGATTTGATGAATTGGCATTATGGTTGTAAAATTGTGATATATTGGTGTTGATGTTGAAGATGATGAAAATGTGAAGGGAAATGTGGTAATGTTGGTGTATTAGGACACAACAGGTTAATTTTGATGAAAGATGGAGTTTTTTAATGGTTTGGTATGAGTTGGAATGTGTATGGTAAGAAAATGTGTAAATTGTGAAGTTTGGTGAAATGGGATTTTTGGTGAACTTTGTTCGATAATAACTTTTGCCTCGGTTTTCAAAAATTGATGAAACTTGTCTAGAGTTAAAGATCTTTGAAAATCCTTTAAATCGATATAAAGTTATTGAAATTTGGAATTTTGTGGAGGAAGTTATGATCATTCAAAGTTGGTGTTAAAAATCTGAAATTCTGCAAAGTTGCAGAATTTCATGATTTCTGATATGTGCGAGCGCACACCCTTGTGCGGACGCACACCCTGCGGAAATTTTGACCTGTGCGCATGCACAGGAAGGGAAGTGCGTTCTGTTTGCAGCACTAGCACAGCTTGTGTGCGCGCATATCTAAGGAAGAACTTCAACCTGTGCGGACGCACAGGCCTGTGCGGACGCACACGTTAGGAAGGCCAGTCTGTTGGGGGCGCTTGCACAGGTTGTGCGAGTGAACAGATTCTGTAAGTTTTTGCCACCTGTTCGTACATACACCCCTTTGCGTATGCACACCCCTGTGCGTACGCACACATTTTAAAATTTCTTGGGCGTGCGCACGCACACACCCCTGTGCGGCCGCACACGTCTTGTTTCTCAAATTTTACTTTGTTTTTAACTATTCTATCTTCCCAACAAGGTTGTAAGCTTCTTTAACACCATTTTAGGACTATTGGGCCTATTTTTAGACATTTAAAGTATTGGAAAAGATTTTAGGGGTTTTAGATGATATTAATCGAAAAACTTAGAAAACAGAGGCCTAGGTTTCTGGCGTGTTGAGGATGTTTGACGTTATGTGATGAATGGTTGATGTATGAGACTGGTTGATGTATGAGACGAGAATTGAGGAACTATTGAGTTTGGAACTAAGATGTGAATTTACAGTGGTTGAGATGAGTCGAGGACTCTGAATGAGATGATGGATCCATATATATTGAAAATATTTTCTGAAAACCACTGAAGTACTGATTTGTACTAAGATTATGAGACGCTATGTGCCTGGCTGGGACGGGGTAGGATCCCTCCTGGAGGTAACGGCGGTGGTGTAAGGGCGTTGGTTCATCCCGCTTGCGTTGAGATGTGAGGTCTGTGGCACGAGTATCCCGCTCGCATCCCTTCGGATCTATAGGTGTGCAGGCGCCGGTACTTGGACAGTGATCCGGGCACTATATCTCGGGGTTCCCATATGAGGATTTCAAAGGGCGACGTCTCCATGGAGATGTGTCGGTTTGGCAGTTGAACTGACAATGTGATATCACAGCCAGTAGGGCAGGCATTCATCATATACATTTTCTATCTATTTGTATGCTTTGACTACTTGAAATGGCTTGCCTATTTGTACAACATGCCTATTTGCTATCTGAATTATTGGCCCTATATGCTTCTACTTGTGTTTTACTTGCATTGTATATTACCAGCGTTTTCTACTGGGATTGAGGAGGTTCGAAAGGAGGTGGTGATGGGTCGCATGGAGGATAGGTTGGGGAAGGTTGTGGAACATCGGTGTTTGGTTATAATAGAAATCCCCTAAGATAGAGTACCCCGTTTATTTAGGTTAAGGTTTATAATTATGCTTATTTGTTTTAGAAGGCTTTAAGTTTGAATTCTTGTGATGGATATGAAGTCTAGGATTGCATTTGCTGTCCCGGGGTCTTATATCCCACATCATTGGGCACTGTTACCATACTAAGAACCTCCGATTCTCATACGATATCTTTATTGTGTTTTTTAGATGTAGGTCGCAACCCACCTCGGTGAGTTGTTTTGGGATGGTGACAGAACCGGAGGATCTTGGATTCTTTTGGAGTCTTTTTGGGTTTATCTTGTTTATACATCTCTCCTTTTGTATTTTGTCTTTTCCTAGAGGCTTGTATTATGAGAGAAAAACTTGTATAAGCTAT
Organism: Arachis ipaensis; assembly: GCF_059453495.1. Taxonomy (NCBI): domain Eukaryota; kingdom Viridiplantae; phylum Streptophyta; class Magnoliopsida; order Fabales; family Fabaceae; genus Arachis; species Arachis ipaensis. The sequence continues at coordinate 123,817,375 of NC_142442.1, read as the reverse complement.
TTTTAAACTGTCAGGTTTCTGTATGGTTCTATATACTTGTATATGGCTAGCTGATGAGCGGATAATTTATACGCTTTTTAGCATTGTTTTTAGTATGTTTTTAGTAGGATCTAGTTACTTTTAGGGATGTTTTCATTAGTTTTTATGTTAAATTTACATTTCTGGACTTTACTATGAGTTTGTGTATTTTTCTGTGATTTCAGGTATTTTCTGGCTGAAATTGAGGGACTTGAGCAAAAATCAGATTCAGAGGTTGAAGAAGGACTGCTGATGCTGTTGGATTCTGACTTCCCTGCACTCAAAATAAATTTTCTGGAGCTACAGAACTCGAAATGGCGCGCTTCTAATTGCGTTGGAAAGTAGACATCCAGGGCTTTCCAGAAATATTTAATAGTTCATACTTTGGCCAAGTTTAAATGACGCAAACTGGCGTTCAACGCCAGCTTTCTGCCCAATTCTGGCGTCCAGCGCCAGAAAAGGATCCAAAACCAGAGTTCAGCGCCAGAAATGGATCAAAACCTGGCGTTCAACTCCACAAATGGCCTCTGCACGTGGAAAGTTAAAGCTCAGCCCAAGCACACACCAAGTGGGCCCCGGAAGTGGATTTATGCATCAATTACTTACTTCTATAAACCCTAGTAGCTAGTTTATTATAAATAGGACTTTTTACTATTGTATTAGTCATCTTTGGACGCCTGGTTCTTAGATCAGAGGGGCTGGCCATTCGGCCATGCCTGGACCTTTCACTTATATAATTTTCAACGGTAGAGTTTCTACACTCCATAGATTAAGGTGTGGAGCTCTGCTGTTCCTCAAAGATTAATGCAAAGTACTACTATTTTCTATTCAATTCATCTTATTTCGCTTCTAAGATATTCATTCGCACTTCAACCTGAATGTGATGAACATGACAATCATCATCATTCCCTATGAACGCGTGCCTGACAACCACTTCCGTTCTACCTTCGACTGAATGAATATCTCTTAGATCTCTTAATCAGAATCTTCGTGGTGTAAGCTAGAATGATGGCGGCATTCAAGAGAATCCGGAAGGTCTAAACCTTGTCTGTGGTATTCCGAGTAGGATTCAATGATTGAATGACTGTGACGAGCTTCAAACTCGCGATTGCCGGGCGTAGTGATAGACGCAAAAGGATAGTAAATCCTATTCCAGCATGATCGAGAACCGACAGATGAATAGCCGTGCCGTGACAGGGTGCGTTGACCATTTTCACTGAGAGGATAAGGTGAAGCCATTGACAAGGGTGATGCCTCCAGACGATTAGCCTTGCCGTGACAGGGCATTTGGATCATTTTCCCGAGAGAAGACCGAAAGTAGCCATTGACAATGGTGATGTATCACATAAAGCCAGCCATGGAAAGGAGTAAGACTGATTGGATGAAGATAGCAGGAAAGCAGAGGTTCAGAGGAACGAAAGCATCTCTATTCGCTTATCTGAAATTCTCACCAATGAATTACATAAGTATTTCTATCCTTTATTATTTATCTTTTAAATATCTAATTCAATCACATTTAACCCTACCTGACTGAGATTTGCAAGGTGACCATAGCTTGCTTCATACCAACAATCTCCGTGGGATTCGACCCTTACTCACGTAAGGTATTACTTGGACGACCCAGTGCACTTGCTGGTTAGTTGTGCGAAGTTGTGAACCATGGTATTGGCATCATGTGTTTGGCGCCATTACCAGGGAAAGAAAGAGCGATGAATTTTACATAATCAAAAGTGTAATCACAATTTCTGCACACCAAGTTTTTGGCGCCGTTGCCGGGGACTGTTCGAGTTTGGACAACTGACGGTTCATCCTGTTGCTCAGATTAGGTAATTTTCTTTTTGTTTTGTTTTCAAAAATTTTTCAAAAATCTTTCAAAATTTTCTCCTTTGTTTTCGAAAAAAAAATTTTAAAATAAAAATGTTTTCAAAAATAAATTATTCTATGGCTTCAAAACTTTCAAGAATGAATTCTAGAGTTTCATGGTAACATGTTGAATCCTATCTGGCTGAAAAGCCATACCCAAACTCCTTTGGGATTGGTCTTCAACTAATCACCTCAATGGATGTAAATCCATTCTAAAGCTTGACTGGCTATTAAGCCATGTCTGACCCTTTGATTGGAGCTTTAGACTAAAGAGCACAAGATTCCTGGAATTCATATTAAAGATTTTGAAATCCTTATTTTTGTTTTTCAAATAATTTTCGAAAAAATACAAAAAAAATTAGAAAATCATAAAAATCAAAAATATTTTTGTGTTCTTGTTTGAGTCTTGAGTCATGTTATAAGTTTGGTGTCAATTGCATGTGCATCTTGTATTTTTCGAAAATAATCATGCATTCATAGTGTTCTTCATGATCTTCAAGTTGTTCTTGGTAAGTCTTCTTGTTTGATCTTTGCATTTGCATGTTTTGTGTCTTTTCTTGTTTTTCATTTGCATTCTTGAATTCTTAGTGTCTAAGCATTAAAGAATTCTAAGTTTGGTGTCTTGCATGTTTTCTTTGCATTAAAATTTTTTCAAAAATGTGTTTTTGATGTTCATCATGATCTTCATAGTGTTCTTGGTGTTCATCTTGACATTCATAGCATTCTTGCATGCATTCATTGTTTTGATCCATAACTTTCATGCATTGCATCATTTTTCTTGTTTTCTCTCTCATTATTAAAAATTCAAAAATCAAAAAAATATCTTTCCCTTTTTCTCTCTCAAAATTTCGAAAATTAGATTTGACTTTTTCAAAATTTTAAAATCTAGTTGTTTTTATGAGTCAAATCAAATTTTCAATTTAAAAATCTCATCTTTTTCAAAATCTTTTTCAAAAATCAAATCTTTTTCATTTTTCTTAGTTATTTTCGAAAATTCTAAACATATTTTTCAAAAATCTTTTTCTTATTTTTATATCAAATTTTCGAAAATGACATCACCAATTAATGTTTTGATTCAAAAATTTCAAGTTTGTTACTTGCTTGTTAAGAAAGATTCAAACTTTAATTTCTAGAATCATATCTTGTGATTTCTTGTGAATCAAGTCATTAATTGTGATTTTAAAAAAATCAAATCTTTTTCAAAAACCAATTTCAATCATATCTTTTTAAAAATATCTTCTCATCTTACCTTTTTCAAAAATTTGATTTCAAAATATCTTTTCTAACTTCCTAACTTCTTATCTTTTTCAAAATTTATTTCAACTAACTAACTAACTTTTTTGTTTGTTTCTTATCTTTTTCAAAACTACCTAACTAACTCTCTCTCTCTCTCTAATTTTCGAAAATATCTTCCCCCTTTTTCAAAAATTTCTTTTTTTTATTTTTTTATTTTTATTTTTTTATTTTTATTTTCGAAAAACCACTAACCTTTTTCAAAAACTATTTTCAAAAATCAACTAACTCTTTTTCAAAAATTATTTTCGAAATTTTCCCTCTCTCATCTTATTCTATTTATTTATTCATCTGCTAACATCTCCCCCTCACCCACCAAAAATCCGAACCCTCTCTCTCTCTTTCTGAGTTCAGATTTTTCTCTTCTTCTTTTCTTCTACTAACAATAAGGAACCTCTTTACTGTGACATACAGGATTCATCTTCTTTTCTTTTTTTCTCTCCTCTTTCTTATGAGCAGGGACAGAGAAAAAGGCATTCTTGTTAAAGCTGATCCAGAACCTGAAAGGACTCTGAAGAGGAAATTAAGAGAAGCTAAATTACAACAATCCAGATACAACTTGATTGAAAATTTCGAACAAGTAAAGGAGATGGCAGCCGAACCCAACAACAATGCAAGGAGAATGCTTGGTGACTTTACTGCACCTAATTCCAATTTACATGGAAGAAGCATCTCCATTCCTGCCATTGGAGCAAACAACTTTGAGCTGAAACCTCAATTAGTTTCTCTGATGCAGCAGAACTGCAAGTTTCATGGACTTCCATCTGAAGATCCTTTTCAGTTCTTAACTGAATTCTTGCAGATATGTGATACTGTTAAGACTAATGGAGTAGATCCTGAAGTCTACAGGCTCATGCTTTTCCCTTTTGCTGTAAGAGACAGAGCTGGAGTATGGTTGGACTCTCAACCTAAGGATAGCCTGAACTCTTGGGATAAGCTGGTCAAGGCTTTCCTAGCCAAGTTCTTTCCTCCTCAAAAGCTGAGCAAGCTTAGAGTAGATGTTCAAACCTTCAGACAGAAAGAAGGTGAATCCCTCTATGAAGCTTGGGAGAGATACAAAGGACTGACCAAAAAGTGTCCTTCTGACATGCTTTCAGAATGGACTATCCTGGATATATTCTATGATGGTCTGTCTGAGTTATCTAAGATGTCATTGGATACCTCTGCAGGTGGATCCATTCACCTAAAGAAAATGCCTGCAGAAGCTCAAGAACTCATTGACATGGTTGCTAATAACCAGTTCATGTACACTTCTGAGAGGAATCCTGTGAGTAATGGGACGCCTATGAAGAAGGGAGTTCTTGAAGTTGATACTCTGAATGCCATATTGGCTCAGAATAAAATATTGACTCAGCAAGTCAATATGATTTCTCAGAGTCTGAATGGAATGCAAGCTGCATCCAATAGTACTCAAGAGGCTTCTTATGCAGAAGAAGCTTATGATCCTGAAAACTCTGCAATGGCAGAGGTGAATTACTTAGGTGAACCTTATGGAAACCTATAACCCATCATGGAGAAATCATCCAAATTTCTCATAGAAGGATCAAAAGCCTCAACAAGGCTTTAATAATGGTGGAAGAAACAGGTTTAGCAATAACAAGCCTTTTCCATCATCCACTCAGCAACAGACAGAGAACTCTGAACAAAATACTTCTAATTTAGCAAACTTAGTCTCTGATCTATCTAAGGCCACTGTAAGTTTCATGAATGAAACAAGGTCTTCCATTAGAAATTTGGAAGCACAAGTGGGCCAGCTGAGTAAAAGGATCACTGAAATCCCTCCCAGTACTCTCCCAAGCAATACAGAAGAGAATCCAAAAGGAGAGTGCAAGGCCATTGACATAAGCAAAATGGCCGAACCCAAAGAGGGAGAGGAGGACGTGAATCCCAAGGAGGAAGACCTCCTGGGACGTCCAGTGATCAATAAGGAGCTTCCCTCTGAGGAACCAAAGGAATCTGAGGCTCATCTAGAGACCATAGAGATTCCATTGAACCTCCTTATGCCCTTCATGAGCTCTGATGAGTATTCCTCTTCTGAAGAGAATGAGGATGTTACTGAAGAGCAAACTGCCAAGTTTCTTGGTGCAATCATGAAGCTGAATTCCAAATTATTTGGTATTGAAACTTGGGAAGATGAACGTCCCTTGTTCACCAATGAACTAAGTGATCTGGATCAACTGACATTGCCTCAGAAGAGACAGGATCCTGGAAAGTTCATAATACCTTGTACCATAGGCACCATGATCTTTAAGGCACTGTGTGACCTTGGTTCTGGAATAAACCTCATGCCCCTCTCTGTAATAGAGAAACTGGGAATTTATGGGGTGCAAGCTGCTAGAATCTCATTAGAGATGGCAGATAATTCAAGAAAACAGGCTTATGGACAAGTAGAGGACGTGTTAGTAAAGGTTGAAGGCCTTTACATCCCTGCTGATTTCATAGTCCTGGATACTGGAAAGGAAGAGGATGAATCCATCATCCTAGGAAGACCTTTCCTGGGCACAGCAAGAGCTGTGATTGATGTGGACAGAGGAGAATTGATCCTTCAAGTAAATGAGGACAACCTTGTGTTTACAACTCAAGGATCTTTCTCTGCATCCATAGAGAGGAAGCATAAAAAGCTTCTCTCAAAGCAGAGTCAACCAAAGCCCCCACAGCCAAACTCTAAGTTTGGTGTTGGGAGGCCACAACCAAACTCTAAGTTTGGTGTTGAACTCCCATATCCAAACTCTAAGTTTGGTGTTGGAAAGTCTCAACAATGCTCTGAACATTTATGAGGCTCCATGAGACCCCACTGTCAAGCTACTGACATTAAAGAAGCGCTTGTTGGGAGGCAACCCAATTTTTATCTAACTGTATTTTTCTTAGTTATATGTCTTTATAGGTTCATGATCATGTGGAGTCATAAAATAAATATAAAAATTGAAAACGGAATCAAAAACAGCAGAAGAAAAATCACACCCTGGAAGAAGCATCTGCTTGGCGTTCAACACCAGAACAGAGTATGGTTCTGGCGCTGAACGCCCAAAATGGGCAGCATCCTGGCACTAAACGCCCAGAACAAGCATGGTTCTGGCGTTCAACGCCAGAAATGGCAACAAATGGGCGTTGAATGCCCAAAATAGGCACCAACCTGGCGCTGAACGCCCAGAGTTGTGTGCAAGGGCATTTTACATGCCTAAATTGGTGCAGGGATGTAAATGCCTTGACACCTCAGGATCTGTGGACCCCACAGGATCATCTCAGGATCTGTGGACCCCACAGGATCCCCACCTACCTCATCATCTCTCTTTCCATTCATGATCATCCCTTCTGTTTTCCATTTACCACTCACATCCATACACCCACTACCTTCAAAATTCAACATCTCTCTCCCACCCAATCCCACCCATATGGCCGAATACACACATCCATCCATCTCCTCCATATCTTCTTCTTCTTCTTCTATTCTTTCTTCTTTTGCTCGAGGGCGAGCAACATTCTAAGTTTGGTGTGGTAAAAGCATAGCTTCTTTGTTTTTTCCATAACCATTGATGGCACCTAAAGCCAGAGAAACCTCTAGAAAGAGGAAAGGGAAGACAAAAGCTTCCATCAAGGGTCTATAGCTCAGTGGTAGAATATTTGACTGCAAATCAAGAGATCCCTGAGATACCTCAGGGGATACATTTTCTTCCACACAATTATTGGAAGCAACTAAGGGTGGAACATCAAGAGCACTCCATCATCCTTCATGAAATCAGAGAAGATCTAAAAGCAATGAAGGAGGAGTAACAAAGGCAATGAAGAGACATAGAAGAGCTCAAGGACATCATTGGTTCCTCAAGAAGGAAACGCCACCATCACTAAGGTGGATTCATTCCTTGTTCTTAATTCTTCTGTTTTTCGTTTTCTATGTTATGTGCTTATCTATGTTTGTGTCTTCATTACATGATCATTAGTAGTTAGTGACTATGTCTTAAAGTTATGAATGTCCTATGAATCCATCACCTCTCTTAAATGAAAAATGTTTTAATTAAAAAGAACAAGAAGTACATGAGTTTCAAATTTATCCTTGAACTTAGCTTAATTATATTGATATGGTGACAATGCTTCTTGTTTTCTGAATGTATGCTTGAACAGTGCATATGTCTTTTGAAGTTGTTGTTTAAGAATGTTAAATATGTTGGCTCTTGAAAGAATGATGACTAGGAGACATGTTATTTGATAATCTAAAAAATCATAAAAATGATTCTTGAAGCAAGAAAAAGCAGCAAAGAACAAAGCTTGCAGAAAAAAAAAATTAGGCGAAAAAAAAAATTTAGAAAAAAATAAAGAAAAAGCAAGCAGAAAAAGCCAAAGCTCCCAAAACCAAGAGGCAAGAGCAAAAAGCCAATAACCCTTAAAACCAAAAGGCAAGTGGTGCACGAAATTGTGTTCCATGTTCTTTGTACTTGTGTGAGAGTAACAATATATAATTGTATTGAATCCTCATTGTGGCTCTATGTATGTGTGGACACAACTCCGTTCAACTAACCAGCAAGTGTACTGGGTCGTCCAAGTAATAAACCTTACGTGAGTAAGGGTCGATCCCACAGAGATTGTTGGCTTGAAGCAAGCTATGGTCACCTTGCAAATCTCAGTCAGGCGGATTTAAACATGATATTTTATTAGATTAAAATAAACAATAAAAGGGATAGAGATACTTATGTAGATTCATTGGCAGGGATTTCAGATAAGCGAATGGAAATGCTTTTCGTTCCTCTGAACCTCTGCTTTCCTGCTATCTTCATCCAATCAGTCTTACTCCTTTCCATGGCTGGCTGTATGCAAGGGCATCACCGTTGTCAGTGGCTACATCCCCTCCTCTCAGTGAATCTTATGCTCACGCACCCTGTCACGGCACGGCTATTCATCTGTCGGTTCTCGATCATGCTGGAATAGGATTCACCCTCCTTTTGCGTCTGTCACTAACGCCCAACAATCGCGAGTTTGAAGCTCGTCACAGTCATTCAATCATTGAATCCTACTCAGAATACCACAGACAAGGTTTAGACCTTCCGGATTCTCTTGAATGTCGCCATCATTCTAGCGTACGCCACGAAGATTCTGGTTAGGAGATCTAAGAGATACTCATTCTAGCTTAATTCATGTAGAACAGAAGTGTTTGTTAGACACGCGTTCATAAGGGGGAAGGATGATGAGCGTCACACATATTCATCACCTTCATCACGTTCTTGGGTGCGAATGGATATCTTAGAAGCGAAATAAGAAGAATTGAATAGAAAACAGTAGTACTTGCATTAATCTTTGAGGAACAGCAGAGCTCCACACCTTAATCTATGAAGTGTAGAAACTCTACCGTATGAAAATACATAAGTGAAGGTCCAGGCATGGCCGAGATGGCCAGCCCCTTAAAACGTGATCAAAGGATCATAAGGTAATCCAAAGATGCCTAATACAATAGTAAGAGGTCCTATTTATAATAAACTAGTCACTAGGGTTTACATGAGTAAGTAATTGATGTACAAATCCACTTCCGGGGCCCACTTGGTGTGTGCTTGGGCTTGGGCTTGAGTGTTACACGTGCAGAGGCCATTTGTGGAGTTGAACGCCAGTTTCTGTGCCAGTTTGGGCGTTCAACTCTGGTTTTGGATCCTTTTCTGGCGCTGGACGCCAGATTTGGGCAGAAGGCTGGCGTTGAACGCCAGTTTACGTCATCAATTCTTGGCCAAAGTATGGACTATTATATATTGATGGAAAGCCCTGGATGTCTACTTTCCAACGCAATTGGAAGCGCGCCATTTCGAGTTCTGTAGCTCCATAAAATCCACTTTGAGTGCAGGGAGGTCAGAATCCAACAGCATCAGCAGTCCTTTTTCAACCTCTGAATCTGATTTTTGCTCAAGTCCCTCAATTTCAGCCAGAAAATACCTGAAATCACAGAAAAACACACAAACTCATAGTAAAGTCCAGAAATGTGAATTTAACACAAAATCTATTAAAAACATCCCTAAAAGTAACTAGATCCTACTAAAAACATACTAAAAACAATGTCAAAAAGCGTATAAATTATCCGCTCATCACAACACCAAACTTAAATTGTTGCTTGTCCCCAAGCAACTGAAAATCAAAATAGGATAAAAAGAATAGAATATACTATAAATTCCAAACTATCAGTGAAACAGAGCTTCAATCATATGAGCGGGACTTATAGCTTTTTGCCTCTTGAATAGTTTTGGCATCTCACTTTATCCATTGAGGTTCAGAATGATTGGCATCTATAGGAACTTCAGATTTCGAATAGTGTTATTGACTCTCCTAGTTCAGTATGATGATTCTTGAACACAGCTTCTTTATGAGTCTTGGCCGTGGCCCTAAGCACTTTGTTTTCCAGTATTACCACCGGATACATAAATGCCACATACACATAATTGGGTGAACCTTTTCAGATTGTGACTCAGCTTTGCTAAAGTTCCCAATTAGAGGTGTCCAGGGTTCTTAAGCACACTCTTTTTTTTTTTGCTTTGGACCTTGACTTTAACCGCTCAGTCTCAAGTTTTCACTTGACACCTACACGCCACAAGCACATGGTTAGGGACAGCTTGGTTTAGCCGCTTAGACCAGGATTTTATTCCTTTAGGCCCTCCTATCCACTGATGCTCAAAGCCTTGGGATCCTTTTTATTTGCCCTTGCCTTTTGGTTTTAAGGGTTATTGGCTTTTTCTGCTTGCTTTTTCTTTTTCTTTCTATTTTTTTTCTATTTTTTTTCGCCCCCTTTTTTTTTTCTTTTTTTTTTTCTGCAAGCTTTGTTCTTTGCTGCTTTTTCTTGCTTCAAGAATCATTTTTATGATTTTTCAGATTATCAAATAACATGTCTCCTAGTCATCATTCTTTCAAGAGCCAACATATTTAACATTCTTAAACAACAACTTCAAAAGACATATGCACTGTTCAAGCATACATTCAGAAAACAAGAAGCATTGTCACCACATCAATATAATTAAGCTAAGTTCAAGGATAAATTCGAAACTCATGTACTTCTTGTTCTTTTGAATTAAAACATTTTTCATTTAAGAGAGGTGATGGATTCATAGGACATTTATAACTTTAAGACATAGTCACTACTAACTACTAATGATCATGTAATGAAGGCACAAACATAGATAAGCACATAATATAGAAGACGAAAAACAGAGAAAGCAAGAACAAGGAATGAATCCACCTTAGTGATGGTGGCGTTTCCTTCTTGAGGAACCAATGATGTCCTTGAGCTCTTCTATGTCTCTTCCTTGTCTTTGTTGCTCCTCCCTCATTGCTTTTAGATCTTCTCTGATTTCATGAAGGATGATGGAGTGCTCTTGATGTTCCACCCTTAGTTGCTTCCAATAATTGTGTGGAAGAAAATGTATCCCCTGAGGTATCTCAGGGATTTCTTGATTTGCAGTCAAATATTCTACCACTGAGCTATAGACCCTTGATGGAAGCTTTTGTCTTCCCTTTCCTCTTTCTAGAGGTTTCTCTGGCCTTAGGTGCCATCAATGGTTATGGAAAAAACAAAAAAGCTATGCTTTTACCACACCAAACTTAGAATGTTGCTCGCCCTCGAGCAAAAGAAGAACGAATAGAAGAATAAGAAGAAGATATGGAGGAGATGGATGGGAGTGTGTATTCGGCCATATGGGTGGGATTGGGTGGGAGAGAGATGTTGAATTTTTGAAGGTAGTGGGTGTATGGATGTGAGTGGTAAATGGGAAAAAAAAGAAGGGATGATCATGAATGGAAAGAGAGATGATGAGGTAGGTGGGGATCCTGTGGGGTCCACAGATCTTGAGATGATCCTGTGGGGTTCACAGATCCTGAGGTGTCAAGGCATTTACATCCCTGCACCAATTTAGGCATGTAAAATGCCCTTGCACACAACTCTGGGCGTTCAGCGCCAGGTTGGTGCCCTTTTTGGGCGTTCAACGCCCCTTTGCTGCCATTTCTGGCGTTGAACGCCAGAACCATGCTTGTTCTGGGCGTTCAGCGCCAGGATGCTCCCATTCTGGGCGTTCAGCGCCAGAACTATACTCTGTTCTGGCGTTTGAACGCCAGACAGATGCTCCTCCAGGGTGTGATTTTTCTTCTGCTGTTTTTGATTCCGTTTTCAATTTTTATATTTATTTTGTGACTCCTCATGATCATGAACCTATAAAGACACATAACTAAGAAAAATATAGTTAGATAAATAAACATTGGGTTGCCTCCCAATAAGCGCTTCTTTAATGTCAATAGCTTGACAGTGGGCTCTCATGGAGCCTCACAGATGTGCAGAGCTTTGTTGAGACTCTCCAACACCAAACTTAGAGTTTGGATATGGGAGTTCAACACCAAACTTAGAGTTTGGTTGTGGCCTCCCAACATCAAACTTAGAGTTTGACTGTGGGGGCTCTAGTTGACTCTGCTTGGAGAGAAGCTTTTTCTGCTTCCTCTCCATGGTTGCAGAGGGAGATCCTTGAGTTTTAAACACAAGGGAGTTCTCATTCCATTGAAGGAATATTTCACCTCTGTCAACATCAATCACAGCTCTTGCTGTGGCCAGGAAAGGTCTTCCTAGGATGATGGATTCATCCTCTTCCTTTCCAGTATCCAGGACTATGAAATCAGTAGGTATGTAGAGGCCCTCAACCTTTACTAGTACATCTTCTACTTGTCCATAAGCCTGTTTTCTTGAGCTGTATGCCATCTCCAGTGAGATTTTAGCAGCTTGCACCCCATAGATTCCCAGTTTCTCTATTACAGAGAGGGGCATGAGGTTTATCCCTGAACCAAGGTCACACAGAGCCTTAAAGATCATGGTGCCTATGGTACAAGGGATTATGAACTTTCCAGGATCCTGTCTCTTCTGAGGCAATGTCAGTTGACCCAGATCACTTAGTTCATTGATGAACAAGGGAGGTTCAACTTCCCAAGTATCAATGCCAAACAATTTGGCATTCAGCTTTATGATTGCACCAAGAAACTTGGCAGTTTGCTCTTCAGTAACATCCTCATTCTCTTCAGAAGAGGAATACTCATCAGAGCTCATGAAGGGCATAAGGAGGTTCAATGGAATCTCTATGGTCTCTAAATGAGTCTCAGATTCCTTTGGTTCCTCAGAGGGGAGCTCCTTATTGACCACTGGACGTCCCAGGGGGTCTTCCTCCTTAGGATTCACGTCCTCTCCTCTCCTCACAGGTTCGGCCATGGCGCTTATGTTAATGGCCTTGCACTCTCCTTTTGGGTTCTCTTCTGTATTGCTTGGGAGAGTACTAGGAGGGATTTCAGTGATCCTTTTACTCAGCTGGCCCACTTGTGCTTCCAGATTTCTAATGGAAGACCTTGTTTCATTCATGAAACTTACAGTGGCCTTAGATAGATCAGAGACTAGATTTGCTAAATTAGAAGCATTTTGTTCAGAGTTCTCTGTCTGTTGCTGAGTTGATGATGGAAAAGGCTTGCTATTGCTATACCTGTTTCTTCCACCATTATTAAAGCCTTGTTGGGGCTTTTGATCCTTCCATGAGAAATTTGGATGATTTCTCCATGTTGAGTTTTAGGTGTTTCCATAAGGTTCACCTAAGTAATTTACCTCTGCTATTGCAGGGTTCTCAGGATCATAAGCTTCTTCTTCAGAAGATGCCTCTTGAGTACTGTTGGATGCAGCTTGCATTCCATGCAGACTCTGAGAGATCATATTGACTTGCTGAGTCAATATTTTATTTTGAGCCAATATGGCATTCAGAGTATCAACTTCAAGAACTCCCTTCTTCATAGGCATCCCATTACTCACAGGATTCCTTTCAGAAGTGTACATGAACTGGTTATTAGCAACCATGTCAATGAGTTCTTGAGCTTCTGCAGGCGTTTTCTTTAGGTGAATGGATCCACCTGCAGAAGTGTCCAGTGACATCTTTGATAGCTCAGATAAACCATCATAGAATATATCCAGGATGGTCCATTCTGAAAGCATGTCAGAAGGACACTTTTTGGTCAACTGTTTGTATCTTTCCCAAGCTTCATAGAGGGATTCACCTTCTTTCTGTCTGAAGGTTTGAACATCAGCTCTAAGCTTGCTCAGCTTTTGAGGAGGAAAGTACTTGGCTAAGAAAGCCGTGACCAGCTTATCCCAAGAGTTCAGGCTGTCTTTAGGTTGAGAATACAACCATAATCTAGCTCTGTCTCTTACAGCAAAAGGGAAAAGCATGAGCCTGTAGACTTCAGGATCTACTCCATTAGTCTTAACAGTATCACATATCTGCAAGAATTCAGTTAAGAACTGAAAAGGATCTTCAGATGGAAGTCCATGAAACTTGCAGTTCTGCTGCATCAGAGAAACTAACTGAGGTTTCAGCTCAAAGTTGTTTGCTCCAATGGCAGGAATGGAGATGCTTCTTCCATATAAATTGGAATTAGGTGCAGTAAAGTCACCAAGCATCTTCCTTACATTATTATTATTTTCGGCTGCCATCTCCTTCTCCTGTTAGAAAATTTCTGAAAGGTTATCTCTGGATTGTTGTATTTTAGCTTCTCTTAATTTTCTCTTCAGAGTCCTTTCAGGTTCTGGATCTGCTTCCACAAGAATGTTTTGGTCCTTGCTCCTGCTCATATGACAAAGAAGAAGGCACAGAAGAATAATAATAATAATAGAGATCCTTTATACCACAGTATAGGGATCCCTTTGTGAGTGGAAGAAAAGAGGGGGAGACAAAGAATGTGATGTAAAGGAAGAAACACAACTGTACGAATGGAAGAGATGTGAGATGAGATGTTAGGATATGAATGAATAAATAGAATGAGATGGGGGAGGGATAATTTTCGAAAATTATTTTGAAAAAGAGTTAGTGATTTTTGAAAAATGGTTTTTGAAAAAATGTTAGTAATTTTTGAAAATTTTTGAAATAAAAAAATAAAAGATAAAAATAATTAGTTAATTAAAAAGAAATATTTGAAAAAGAGGGAAGATATTTTCGAAAATGAGAGAGAGAGAGTTAGTTAGGTGGTTTTGAAAAAGTTAAGAAACAAACAAAAAGTTAGTTAGTTAGTTGAAACAAATTTTGAAAAGATAGGAAGTTAAGAGGTTAGGAAAGATATTTTGAGAAGATATTTTTGAAAAAGATAAGATAAGAAGATATTTTTGAAAAGATATGATTGAAATTAGTTTTGAAAAAGATTTGATTTTTAAAATCTCAATTAATGACTTGGTTCATAAGAAATCACAAGATATGATTCTAGAACTTAAAGTTTGAATCTTTCTTAACAAGTAAGTAACAAACTTGAAATTTTTGAATCAAAACATTAATTGATTAGTTATTTTCGAAATTTTTATATAAAAATAAGAAAAAGATTTTTGAAAAATATTTTTGAAATTTTCGAAAATAGCTAATAATTTTGAAAAAGATTTGATTTTTGAAAAAGATTTTGAAAAAGATAAGATTTTCAAATTGAAAATTTGATTTGACTCATTGGCAACAACTTTGATTTTTAAAATTTTTGAAAAAGTCAACTCAAATTTTCGAATTTGATGAGAGAAAAAGGGAAAGATAATTTTTTTGATTTTTGAATTTTTATGATGCAAGAGAAAAACATGAAAATTATGCAATGCATGAAATTTTTAGATCAAAACATGTGATGCATGCAAGAATGCTATGAATGTCAAGATGAACACCAAGAACACTATGAATGTCATGATGAACATCAAGAACATATTTTTGAAAAATTTTTAATGCAAAGAAAACATGCAAGACACCAAACTTAGAATTCTTTAATGCTTAGACACTAAGGATTCAAGAATGCATATGAAAAACACTATACAACACAAAACAAACAAATCATCAAGATCAAACAAGAAGACTTACCAAGAACAACTTGAAGATCATGAAGAACACCATGAATGCATGAAATTTTCGAACAAGAAACATGAAATATTTTTGATTTTTATGATTTTCTAATTTTTTTGGATTTTTATTTTATATTTTTCGAAAAATTCTTTTGAAAAAGAAAAAAAAGGATTCCAAAATTTTTAATATGAATTTCAGGAATCTTATGCTCTAAAGCTCCAATCAAAGGGTCAGGCATGGCTTAATAGCCAGCCAAGCTTTAGTATGTAACTCAGACATGACACGCTTGACATTCCTTACATTCAATAGCCAATTGGCTAAGAAAGATAAAGAAGCTCTTCTCTTGGGTATAAGGATTGAGACATGGCTTTACAGCCAGCCAGGCTTCAACATGCTTCATGAAACACTAGATTTCATTCTTAAAAATTCTGAAAGGAAAATATATTTTTGAAAACATTTTTATTTTTAAAATTTTTTTTTTTCGAAAACAAAGGAAGAATTTTTGAAAGATTTTTGAAAAATTTTTGAAAACAAAACAAAAAGAAAATTACCTAATCTGAGCAACAAGATGAACCGTCAGTTGTCCAAACTCGAACAATCCCCGACAACGGCGCCAAAAACTTGGTGCACGAAATTGTGTTCCATGTTCTTTGTACTTGTGTGAGAGTAACAATATATAATTGTATTGAATCCTCATTGTGGCTCTATGTATGTGTGGACACAACTCCGTTCAACTAACCAGCAAGTGTACTAGGTCGTCCAAGTAATAAACCTTACGTGAGTAAGGGTCGATCCCACAGAGATTGTTGGCTTGAAGCAAGCTATGGTCACCTTGCAAATCTCAGTCAGGCAGATTTAAACATGATATTTTATTAGATTAAAATAAACAATAAAAGGGATAGAGATACTTATGTAGATTCATTGGCAGGGATTTCAGATAAGCGAATGGAGATGCTTTTCGTTCCTCTGAACCTCTGCTTTCCTGCTATCTTCATCCAATCAGTCTTACTCCTTTCCATGGCTGGCTGTATGCAAGGGCATCACCGTTGTCAGTGGCTACATCCCCTCCTCTCAGTGAATCTTATGCTCATGCACCTTGTCACGGCACGGCTATTCATCTGTCGGTTCTCGATCATGCTGGAATAGGATTCACCCTCCTTTTGGGTCTGTCACTAACGCCCAACAATCGCGAGTTTGAAGCTCGTCACAGTCATTCAATCATTGAATCCTACTCAGAATACCACAGACAAGGTTTAGACCTTCCGGATTCTCTTGAATGCCGCCATCATTCTAGCGTACGCCACGAAGATTCTGGTTAGGAGATCTAAGAGATACTAATTCTAGCTTAATTCATGTAGAACAGAAGTGTTTGTCAGACACGCGTTCATAAGGGGGAAGGATGATGAGCGTCATACATATTCATCACCTTCATCATGTTCTTGGGTGCGAATGGATATCTTAGAAGCGAAATAAGAAGAATTGAATAGAAAACAGTAGTACTTGCATTAATCTTTGAGGAACAGCAGAGCTCCACACCTTAATCTATGAAGTGTAGAAACTCTACCGTATGAAAATACATAAGTGAAGGTCCAGGCATGGCCGAGATGGCCAGCCCCTTAAAACGTGATCAAAGGATCATAAGGTAATCCAAAGATGCCTAATACAATAGTAAGAGGTCCTATTTATAATAAACTAGTCACTAGGGTTTACATGAGTAAGTAATTGATGTACAAATCCACTTCCGGGGCCCACTTGGTGTGTGCTTGGGCTTGGGCTTAAGTGTTACACGTGCAGAGGCCATTTGTGGAGTTGAACGCCAGTTTCTGTGCCAGTTTGAGCGTTCAACTCTGGTTTTGGATCCTTTTCTGGCGCTGGACGCCAGATTTGGGCAGAAGGCTGGCGTTGAACGCCAGTTTATGTCGTCAATTCTTGGCCAAAGTATGAACTATTATATATTGCTGGAAAGCCCTGGATGTCTACTTTCCAACGCAATTGGAAGAGCGCCATTTCGAGTTCTGTAGCTCCAGAAACTCCACTTTGAGTGCAGGGAGGTCAGAATCCAACAGCATCAGCAGTCCTTTTTCAACCTCTAAATCTGATTTTTGCTCAAGTCCCTCAATTTCAGCCAGAAAATACCTGAAATCACAGAAAAATACACAAACTCATAGTAAAGTCCAGAAATGTGAATTTAACACAAAATCTATTAAAAACGTCCCTAAAAGTAACTAGATCCTACTAAAAACATACTAAAAACAATGTCAAAAAGCGTATAAATTATCTGCTCATCAGCAAGGGAAATAAAAAGGATCCCAAGGCTTTGAGCATCAGTGGATAGGAGGGCCTAAAGGAATAAAATCCTGGCCTAAGTGGCTAAACCAAGCTGTCCCTAACCATGTGCTTGTGGCGTGTAGGTGTCAAGTGAAAACTTGAGACTGAGCGGTTAAAGTCAAGGTCCAAAGCAAAAAAAAAAGAGTGTGCTTAAGAACCCTGGACACCTCTAATTGGGGACTTTAGCAAAGCTGAGTCACAATATGAAAAGGTTCACCCAATTATGTGTCTGTGGCATTTATGTATCCAGTGGTAATACTGGAAAACAAAGTGCTTAGGGCCACGGCCAAGACTCATAAAACAGCTGTGTTCAAGAATCATCATACTGAACTAGGAGAATCAATAACACTATCTGAACTCTGAGTTCCTATAGATGCCAATCATTTTGAACCTCAATGGATAAAGTGAGATGCCAAAACTATTCAAGAGGCAAAAAGCTGTAAGTCCCGCTCATATGGTTGGAGCTATGTTTCATTGATAGTTTGGAATTTATAGTATATTCTCTTCTTTTTATCCTATTTGATTTTCAGTTGCTTGGGGACAAGCAACAATTTAAGTTTGGTGTTGTGATGAGCGGATAATTTATACGCTTTTTGGCATTGTTTTTAGTATGTTTTTAGTAGGATCTAGTTACTTTTAGGGATGTTTTCATTAGTTTTTATGTTAAATTCACATTTCTGGACTTTACTATGAGTTTGTGTATTTTTCTGTGATTTCAGGTATTTTCTGGCTGAAATTGAGGGACTTGAGCAAAAATCAGATTCAGAGGTTGAAGAAGGACTGCTGATGCTGTTGGATTCTGACCTCCCTGCACTCAAAATGGATTTTCTGGAGCTTCAGAACTCGAAATGGCACGCTTTCAATTGCGTTGGAAAGTAGACATCCAGGGCTTTCCAGAAATATATAATAGTCCATACTTTGGCCAAATTTAGATGACGCAAACTAGCGTTCAACGCCAGCTTTCTGCCCAATTCTGGCGTCCAGCGCCAGAAAAGGATCCAAAACCAGAGTTCAGCGCCAGAAATGGATCAAAACCTGGGGTTCAACTCCACAAATGGCCTCTGCACGTGGAAAGTTAAAGCTCAGCCCAAGCACACACCAAGTGGGCCCCGGAAGTGGATTTATGCATCAATTACTTACTTCTGTAAACCCTAGTAGCTAGTTTATTATAAATAGGACTTTTTACTATTGTATTTGTCATCTTTGGACGCCTGGTTCTTAGATCAGAGGGGCTGGCCATTCGGCCATTCCTGGACCTTTCACTTATGTAATTTTCAATGGTAGAGTTTCTACACTCCATAGATTAAGGTGTGGAGCTCTGCTGTTCCTCAAAGATTAATGCAAAGTACTACTGTTTTCTATTCAATTCATCTTATTTCGCTTCTAAGATATTCATTCGCACTTCAACCTGAATGTGATGAACGTGACAATCATCATCATTCCCTATGAACGCGTGCCTGACAACCACTTCCGTTCTACCTTCGACTGAATGAATATCTCTTAGATCTCTTAATCAGAATCTTCGTGGTGTAAGCTAGAATGATGGTGGCATTCAAGAGAATCCGGAAGGTCTAAACCTTGTCTGTGGTATTCCGAGTAGGATTCAATGATTGAATGACTGTGACGACCTTCAAACTCGCGATTGCCGGGCGTAGTGACAGACGCAAAAGGATAGTAAATCCTATTCCAGCATGATCGAGAACCGACAGATGAATAGCCGTGCCGTGACAGGGTGCGTTGACCATTTTCACTGAGAGGATAAGGTGAAGCCATTGACAAGGGTGATGCCTCCAGACGATTAGCCGTGCCGTGACAGGGCATTTGGATCATTTTCCCGAGAGAAGACCGAAAGTAGCCATTGACAATGGTGATGTATCACATAAAGCCAGCCATGGAAAGGAGTAAGACTGATTGGATGAAGATAGCAGGAAAGCAGAGGTTCAGAGGAACGAAAGCATCTCTATTTGCTTATCTGGAATTCTCACCAATGAATTACATAAGTATTTCTATCCTTTATTATTTATCTTTTAAATATCTAATTCAATCACATTTAACCCTACCTGACTGAGATTTGCAAGGTGACCATAGCTTGCTTCATACCAACAATCTCCGTGGGATTCGACCCTTACTCACGTAAGGTATTACTTGGACGACCCAGTGCACTTGCTGGTTAGTTGTGCGAAGTTGTGAACCATGGTATTGGCATCATGTGTTTGGCGCCATTACCAGGGAAAGAAAGAGCGATGAATTTTACATAATCAAAAGTGTAATCACAATTTCTGCGCACCACTAGCCGGCTTAAACTCCGCGAGCCGTGGCTCGTTTCCTATGACATTATATACTTATATTTTGCTGTATCTTATCTGTTTCTTGTGCCTTAAGCTAGTAGCTTCGTTAGTACATTTTGCGCATTTAAAATCCTGTTTTTGAGCTATATCCTTCATCGGGCTTCTAGATTATAATATTTCTTCTCTCTATATATATATATATATATATATATATATATATATATATATATATATATATATATGAGCTTTAGAACTGTCATAATCTCTGATTAACCTTTACTTTACGGTGCGAGGTAAGGCTTAGGGTAATTAGGGTGTTACATTTAGTGGTATCAGAGCGGTTCGTCCTCGTGAGCCTGAGGAATGGACCGAGTGTGATTCATTGCATACTCTGTGTCTTTTTCTTTGATGCTATTAGGTTATCTACCGGATATTGCATAGCATGCTTGTTTGTGAGTGCCTGTTTAGGATAATTGAAGCACTAGGCTTTTGATATTGAGACTGATCACCTTGATATCGATTGTTTGGTGTAGACAGAATCCTGAATGGCTACTCACAGGCGAGGTCGTACTCGTACTCAAAGAGAGAATGAGAGTAACCCGTCGACGGATAATCACACTGAATTAATGACGACGATGATTAACTCAGCTAACACGATTCAAGAGGGCACTACTATGGCTATTCATGCCTTACGGCAAACAAGGCAATCCGCCGGAAGCGAAAATGAAGAAGGTGCTGAGGACAACTTAGTTGGTGTTCCGAGAACTCTAGCTGCTTTTCTGAAAGCTGACCCGCCAATTTTCAATGGAACGATAAATTCTGCTGAAGCAAACAACTGTTTCAAAGCTGTGGAGGGTGCATTACAGACTCAACAAGTCCCGAGTAATCAGTTCGTGGAATATGCAGCTTATCAACTAATAGGAGATGCTCAGCAATGGTGGCAAGGAGAGCGCCGACTGCTACCCCTACAGAAGGTGGACATTACATGGACATTATTCCAGGAAGCTTTCTACAAAAGTACTGGCATGAATCATTAAGTGAGGCCAGAGAGTTAGAGCTATTACAGTTGAAGCAAGGGTCCATGACTATAGCTGAATACACCAGTAAGTTCGAAGAACTCTGTAGGGCCTCGAGAATAAGTCAGGGTACTCCTGAGTCCTATGAGGGATGGAAATATGTCAAATACGAAGTAGGGCTGAGGAAAGATATCATGTGTGTTGTGGCTCCATTGGAGATTAGAAGATTCTCCGAATTGGTGGACAAGGCAACAATTGTAGAAGATTATGCCAAGAAGGTGACTTTGGAGAGAGATGTTCGTGGCGGTACTAGTAGCAGAGGTCGTGGGAAGTATGTTCCATCAAGAGGCAAGAACTCCAAGAACGGTAGGCATGCCCCTCAGCAATCCCAAGTTCAAAGACATATCAGAGGCATTGACCATGACCAGTATCACCGGGCGAGAGGAGCAGGTAAGCAGGCGTGGGCTCAACAGGAAGAGTTAAGGTACCAGAGATGTGGAAGATACCATCCGAAAAAGTCATGCATGGCTGGGTTCAGTGGATGTTACTACTGCGGATTGTCAGGGCATATCTCTAGGCGTTATCCTTACAAAAAGGACCAAGGTGCAGACCGGTCCCAGTGACGGGGTTAAGGATCTCCAATTTGAGGTAACGATACACTGGATAACCGAGTTTTAATCACGTTGTAGTAGGTTGCAACTTGACTCTTCTTATTAACTTATGATGGAGACCACGATTTGGAACTAGGAAGATTATATTAAATGTCAGGCTTAGGACCAGAGCTTAGCTTAGTTTTATTTTACGGGACGTTGCCGTTAAGGTTGGCCAAACTTAGCGTTGGAGGAGCTAATGGGAGCAGATAATTCTGGTGGGTACAATCAGGTGATTGGGGTAGTGATAACCAATTAGAGTGACACAGCGGAAGGCGTGAAGAAGTATTGACACGGTAGAATTACGAAAGGTGAAATGTTGTAACGACTTAAGTTAGGATTGGCAATATTAAGTAGTAAAACACTTCATGGAAAGAGGGATCAGTTGCAAGGAGCCGGAGTGAAGGAGGATAGTAATGGGAGACTTAATACGAGAGAGATTACCAGTAAATGCTTGTGAATCGATCTATCTCTCTTTTGTAATCAGCGTTGAAGAACTTTATTCTGTGACCTTTCTTGATAATTAAATTGAACGTTCCCTAAATCAAATCCCTATTTGCACGTGTCCTTTCACACAAGTCGTACCCCTTAGCATGAGCCTAAAACCTTCTTTATTCACAGACTAGTGATAAAATCAGTAGGGACACATTTTGATTCAATGTGCCATTTTGTTTTCTTCAAAGATTCTTAATTTGGAATCCCTTTCTTGAAGTGCACTCTAATTTTTCCTTCTGGTGCATTTTCTTATTCTCTATAACCTTGTCTAAATCCAACATAGTGTACCTTTTCGATTTCTTACGGATGCCATTCAAAGTTGTTTGCTTTCTCTGGAGCTCGGTATCCCTTCAAATAACTCGGGCTTAATTCGGCATCACATGCCATCCTTAGACGCAACCATCGATAAGTTAGTTCCATAGGACGCAACCTCTGAATACGAAGGATGAAACCGGCGAGCGTGCAATCTTACGAGGAGTTGTGAAGCCTTACTTTTACGAATGGCGTTACCTATGACTAAATTGATACACAAAGATGCTCTATTGACTCCAATGCTGAATTGTAATTCCTCCAGAACTTGAAAGAATGATTCGCTATATCACCGGTACTTGTGTTATGTGAAGCTTAGGGACCAGTTAGGATCTACGATAATGCCTCGTTGAAAGTCCTGGAGTGCGTATCGACATAGTATTAGGAGGTAATGGTTGGTGCGTTGCGATGGTTGAAGCCATACGAAGTGGAATCTCTGACTCACGATATGGAGCCTGCTGCGTTTGTACTTGTGTTAAAGATGTGGAGCAAGGAAAACTACCTCCATGAAGATGGAGAAAATTACTCAAGGAATACAATTGGGAGTTAAGCTACTACCTAGGGATAATCACATTTGGTTTTAGTTCTCACGTGTAGATCATAAGAGAGTAATATGACGTTTGGTACATGGTGAATTATTAAGTGCAGAGATAAGTAGAAAAGAAGAAAATAAGTAAGAAATAAATTTAGGCTTGAATTTATGGATGAGTTTAATATTTGATTTTAGTATGATAAGTAGAAGTTTAATAGTTGCTTAGGATGTCTAAGGAAGGTTGAATTGTATACGTTGGTGCAATTGTAGATGAATTGGACATCTAGATGCGGAATAAAGGGTGTGGTGGTATTGAGAACCTTGAGATTTTGTTAAATGAGTAAGTAAAATGGAAAATAGAATATTTTAAGTGTTGGGATGATTGAGTGTGATTGAGTGGATGGTATTGAAATTGTGGTTAGTAGGAGAATTGTTGTTAGGCTTTGAAAGTGTTGAATCGTTGGAAATTGAAGGGTATTGTACTTAGGGCTGTAGAAAATTATTTGAGATTAAAAAATTAGGTATAGAGATGCTAGGAGGCATTAAGTTGTGAATCATTCTTAGGGTAAGTGTAGATCCTGTTCGGGTCAAGTTGATGAAATTCAGGAGTACGCCTAGGTTTATAACACGATAAATGATGTATGACTTGATTGAGCATTTGGATTAGTTAGTCAATTAGTGTTTGAAAAATTAGAGTGGCGCAGCAGAAGCTTGCGGAATGCAATAGCTCATGATAGTTGTGAGTAGAGGTCGTAGGACGAAGATTAAGCGTATCTTAGGCTTGAATACTTGAAGACTTTAGTCGGTTAATGTAAATAGAAGTTTCTAAGGACTAAGTTTGATTGCAGTAGTAAGGGTAGAAGGAATTAGGATAGGTTGTGAACATGAGGGTAGATGACTAAATTTGATATTGGAGGGCACGTGAGTGCAAGTGTCGAGTTTGAAAGACAAGCATTGTGGTATTTGTTCATGATGACTTTGGGCTTAGATGGAAATAGGAACTGATTTATTCGAAGGATAGATTTGGAGAGCATCGAATTGAAGTACTAATGTTGTATTGAAGTTGATCGAAGGGAACTAAGAGTGAGCAGGACAAGTAAGATATATGCTTGAATTCAATTAGAATATGGAGTTATACATAAGAATAAAAGATGTAAATAGGAAATTGGGCTGACGTGGAGGAACGAAACGATGAATGGTGAGCGATAGGTTTAAGTCGAGGAAACGTTTAGGGATGATGATAGGGTGATCCAAATTTTGAGGGCAAAATTTCTTATTTGGTGGGGAGAGTGTAAGAACCGCGCTTAATTAACCGCCTAATTAGATAATTTACTTGCCCAAATTAGGTTCCAAATTATTAGAGTGAGAATTAGGGGATTTAAATATGATTTTTGGACTCAGTAGATTTTTCTGAGTCAGAAAATGTATCTTCTGCGAAAAACCGTGAAAAACTACAAAACGGTAGTAAAACCGGGTGAACCGGTTCAAGTCTGCCCGATACTATGTGAGAAAAATTTAAAACAGTGAAAAACCTTAGAAAAATATTAGAAGTCGAAAACCGGGCATTAATTTTAAAGGTTTAGCCCAAAAGTGGGCCAAACGGGCTAAAAACGCTAACAGGTTAGACCGGACCCAAGTTGGGCTCAAGCCCAACACTATATAAGTCCCTTTAAGTGACCATTCCAGCCACTTAAACACCAAACCAGCAGCAGCAACGTGAAAAGAGGGAAGAGAGGTAGGGTTCCAAAAAAATTTACTATTCATCATCTTCTTCTTGGAGCCATATCTCACTCTCCGGAGCTCCGATTCATGTGCCGTCAGTTGCCACGCAAAGCTCTTGTCGAGCTCTTCGATTTCATCTAAACAAAATGGTAAGGTATTTCCAGTTTCTTGCCCAGTTATCCCTTCTATTACAGATTCGGTTTTTGGCTATGGTGAATGAATGGTTCTTGTGATTTTAATTATTTAGGTACACTCTAGCATTTAATTATTATTGGGTTTTGTCCCAATCATCATTGGGTAAGGTGAGCCTACTTGATCTCTTGTGATTTTGTGTATATATAAAATCCTAGGTTGATTAGTTATAATTTGTGTGTACATAGCTTGATTATTGTGAGTGTGGAAGTCTTTGGAGTTGAGTTGATGCTTGTTGGAGTTGATTGGTGGCTCTAATTGTGTTGGAAAGCTTAATTTGCGCTCAATTGGGGTTTTGGTTCATATTGGGAATCGGCCAAGGTATGGTTTCGATTTTCTCTATGTAGTATATAATATTCATGGACATTTAGACTAGTGACCTATAGGATATGTTTGAATTTAAATGGTTGTTGAGTTATTAAATGATGATATGTGGTAATTTATGATGAATTAATGATTGTTGGATTTGAGTATGATGAGTGATGGTAATATGATAATGATGATTGATTGTGTAAATTAAAAAGGCATAATGATGATATAAGTGATGTTGGATTTGATGAATTGGCATTATGGTTGTAAAATTGTGATATATTGGTGTTGATGTTGAAGATGATGAAAATGTGAAGGGAAATGTTGTAATGTTAGTGTATTAGGGCACAACAGGTTAATTTTGATGAAAGATGAAGTTTTTGAATGGTTTGGTATGAGTTGGAATGTGTATGGTAAGAAAATGTGTAAATTGTGAAGTTTGGTGAAATGGGATTTTTGGTGAAATTTTTTCGAACATAACTTTTGCCTTGGTTTTCAAAAATTGATGAAACTTGTCTAGAATTAAAGATCTTTGAAAATCCTTTAAATCGATATAAAGTTTGTGAAATTTGGAATTTTATGGAGGAAGTTATGATCATTCAAAGTTGGTGTTAAAAATCTGAAATTCTGCAAAGTTGCAGAATTTCATGATTTCTGATATGTGCGAGCGCACACCCTTGTGCAGAAGCACACCCTACGGAAATTTTGACCTGTGCGGACGCACACACCTGTGCACACGCACAGGCAGGGAAGTGCGTTCGTTTGCAGCGCTAGCACAGCTTGTGCGCGCGCATATCCAAGGAAGAACTTTAACATGTGCGGACGCACACGTTGGGAAGGCCAGTCTGTTAGGGGCGCTGGTACAGGTTGTGCGAGTAAATAGATTCTGTAAATGTTTGCCATCTGTGCGTACGCACACCCCTGTGCGTACTGATGAACGGATAATTTATATGCTTTTTGGCATTGTTTTTAGTATGTTTTTAGTAAGTTTTAGTTAGTTTTTATTATGTTTTTATTAGTTTTTAAATAAAAATCACATTTCTGGACGTTACTATGAGTTTGTGTATTTTTCTGTGATTTCAGGTATTTTCTGGCTGAAATTGAGGGACTTGAGCAAAAATCTGATTCAGAGGCTGAAAAAGAACTGCAGATGCTGTTGGATTCTGACCTTCCTGCACTCGAAGTGGATTTTCTGGAGGTACAAAAGCCCCTTTGGCGCGTTCTCAATTGTGATGGAAAGTAGACATCCTGGGCTTTCTAGCAATATATAATAGTCCATAATTTGTCTTAGATTTGATGGCCCAAACTGGTGTTCCAGGTCAGCATAGAAATTCGGGCGTGAAAACGCCAGAACTGGCATAAAAGCTGGAGTTAAATGCCCAAACTGGCACAAAAGCTGGCGTTTAACTCCAAGAAAAGTCTCTACACGTGAAAGTTTCAATACTCAGCCCAAGCACACACCAAGTGGGCCCGGAAGTGGATTCTACATCATTTACTCATTTTTGTAAACCCTAGGTTACTAGTTTTCTACAAATAGGACCTTTTACTATTGTATTTAAAAGAATCTTTGGGACGTTTAGTCCTTAGACCTTTGAGGCTGGCCATTCGGCCATGCTTAGACTATTTTCACTTATGTATTCTCAACGGTGGAGTTTCTACACACCATAGATTAAGGTGTGGAGCTTTGCTGTTCTTCATGAATTAATGCAAAATACTACTGTTTTTCTATTCAATTCACGCCTTCTTCTTCTCTAAGATATACACTCGTTCTTCAACTTGATGAACGTGATGATCCGTGACACTCATCACCATTCTCACCTATGAACGCGTGCCTGACAACCATTTTCGTTCTACATGCAATCAAGCTTGAATATGTATCTCTTGAGTTTCTAATCTAAGATTAGAACCTTCGTGGTATAGGCTAGAATTATTGGCGGCCATTCCTGAGATCCGGAAAGTCTAAACCTTGTCTGTGGTATTTTGAGTAGGATCTGGGAAGGGATGACTGTGACGAGCTTCAAACTCGTGAGTGTTGGGCGTAGTGACAGACGCAAAAGGATCAATGGATCCTATTCCAACATGATCGAGAACCGACAGATGATTAGCCCTGCGGTGACAGCGCATTTGGAACATTTTCACTGAGAGGATGGGAAGTAGCCATTGACAACGGTGATGTACAACATAAAGCTTGCCATGGAAAGGAGTATGAATGATTGGAAGAAGTCAATAGGAAAGCAGAGGTTCAGAAGGAACAAAGCATCTTCAAACGCTTATCTGAAATTCTTACTAATGAATTACATAAGTATCTCTATCCTATTTTATGTTTTATTCATCTTTTAATTATCAATCTTCCATAACTATTTGAATCCGCCTGACTGAGATTTACAAGATGACCATAGCTTGCTTCAAGCCGACAATCTCCGTGGGATCGACCCTTACTCACGTAAGGTTTATTACTTGGATGACCCAGTGCACTTGCTGGTTAGTTGTGCGGAGTTGTGACAAAGAGTTGAGATTACAATTGTGCGTACCAAGTTGTTGGCGCCGTTGCCCGGGATTGTTCGAGTTTGGACAACTGACGGTTCATCTTGTTGCTCAGATTAGGTAATTTTATTTTATGTTTAAGCTTATTGCTTTTCAATTTTTGAAAAATTTCAAAAAAAATGTGTATTTCTATTTTGTTCTTCAGAGTTTTTAAGAATGAATTCTAGAGTTTCATGATGATTTGTTGAAGTCTGGCTGGCTGAGGAGCCATGTCTAATCTTTTGGACCGAGGTTTCAACTTATCATCACAAGGGCTTGTTGATTTCTATCAATCTTGCTGTTGAAAGTAATGATCTGCTAAAGCTTGGCTGGCCATTGGCCATGTCTAGTGTTTTGGACCGGAACTTTCACTGAAAGCTTGGCTGGCTAGTAAGCCATGTCTAATTCCTGGACCGGAGTTTCAGACTAACATTGCATGATTCCTGGAGTTCTCATTAAGAATTTTGAAGTCCTTTTTCTCTTTTTCCATATAATTTTCGAAAAATCACAAAAAATTTATAAAATCATAAAAACCAAAAATATTTTGTGTTTCTTGTTTGAGTCAAGTGTCAATTTTTAAGTTTGGTGTTAATTGCATGTCTTTATTCTTGCATTTTTTGAATATATGCATTATGTTCTTCATTGATCTTCAAGTTGTTCTTGATGATTTCAGTGCTCTGATCTTTAATTTCTCTTATTATGTGTCTTTTTTTGTTTCCTACATGCATTTTTAAATTGTTATAGTCCTTAGTATGCAAACTTCTGAGTTTGGTGTCTTGCATGCATTGTTTATTTGATCTTAGTTGCATTTTTTATTGTTTCTCATCATTAAAAATTCAAAAAAATTTTAAAATTGTGTCTTTTCAAGTAAATAACACAGAGAATTGAAGATTCAGAACATTCAGCAGAGGAATTACACAGAAAAACTGGGCATTCAAAACGCCCAGTGAAGAAGGAAAATTGGCGTCTAAACGCCAGCCAGGGTGCCTAGCTGGGTGTTAAACGCCCAAAAAGGTAGCATTTTGGGCGTTAAACGCTAGAATGGATGCCATTCTGGGCGTTTAACGCCAGGACACTAGAGGAAAGATTTTGTTTTTAATTCAAATCTTTTTCAAATTTTCATAATTTTTCAAAATCAAATTTTTTTCAAATCATATCTTTTCAATCATATCTTTTCAAAATCAATTTATTTCCATTTTTTAAATTATTATTATTTTCGAAAATCCTTGCTACAATTAATGATTTAACTAAAAACTTTCAAGTTGTTACTTGCCTATTAAGAAAGGATCAACTTTTAATTCTAGAATCATATCTTTTAATTTCCTGTTAGTCAAGTAATCAACTTTAATTCTAAAAATTTCTCTTTTTAATTTGATTCTCAATCATATCTTCTCAATTATATCTTTTCAATCACATCTTTTTCAAAATTAATTTTCAATCATATCTTTTTGATTTCTAATTTCAAAATCTTTTCCAAAAATCACTTAATTTCTTTTCCAATCTTAGTTTTTGAAAATCATTTACCAAATTTTCAAAATTGCTCTTAATTATTTTAAAATCTTTTTACTTTAATTTCAAAAATTCTTCCCCTCTTCCCGAATCCTTCTATTTAAAGGACTAACACTTCTCCATTATCAGCAATTCGAACTCTGTCCCTCTTGATAAGTTCGAATTCTCTCTTCTCTACCTCATCCTTCTATTTTTATTTTCCTCTGACACCTCAAGGAATCTCTATACTGTGACATAGTAGATTCCAGATTTTCTTCTCCTCTCTTTTCATATGAGCAGGAGCAAAGACAAGGGCATTCTTGTTGAAGCTGATCCTGAACCTGAAAGGACCTTGAAGAGAAAGCTAAAAGAAGCTAAAGTACAACTCTCTATAGAGGACCTAACAGAAACTTTCAAAAAAGAAGAAGCCATGGCAGCCGAAAACAACAACAATGCCAACAATGCAAGGAAGATGCTTGGTGACTTTACTGCACCTACTCCCGACTTCTATGGGAGAAGCATCTCAATCTCTGCCTTTGGAGCAAACAACTTTGAGCTTAAGCCTCAATTAGTTTCTCTGATGCAACAGAATTGTAAGTTTCATAGACTTCCATTGGAAGATCCTCATCAGTTCTTAGCTGAATTCTTGCAAATCTGTGACACTGTCAAGACCAATGGGGTTGATCCCGAGGTCTATAGACTTATGATTTTTCCCTTTGTTGTAAGAGACAGAGCTAGAACATGGTTGGATTCACAGCCTAAAGAAAGCCTGAACTCTTGGGAAAAAGCTAGTCAATGCCTTATTGGCAAAATTCTTTTCACCTCAAAAATTGAGCAAGCTTAGAGTGGAAGTCCAAACCTTCAAACAGAAGGAAGGTGAATCCCTCTATGAAGCCTGGGAAAGATACAAGCAATTGATCAGAAGGTGTCCTTCTGACATGCTTTCAGAATGGAGCATCATAGGTTTTTTCTATGATGGTCTATCTGAACTGTCCAAGATGTCATTGGACAGCTCTGCTGGAGGATCTCTTCATCTAAAGAAGACGCCTGCAGAAGCTCAGGAACTCATTGAAATGGTTGTAAATAACCAATTCATGTACACTTCTGAAAGGAATCCTGTGAATAATGGGACAAATCAAAAGAAAGGAGTTCTTGAGATTGATACTCTGAATGCCATATTGGCTCAGAACATAATATTAACTCAACAAGTCAATATGATTTCTCAGAGTCTGTCTGGAATGCAAGTAGCAACAGGCAGTACCAAAGAAGCTTCATCTAAAGAAGAAGCTTATGATCCTGAGAACCCAGCAATGGAAGAGGTGAATTACATGGGAGAACCCTATGGAAGCACCTATAATCCTTCTTGGAGAAATCATCCAAACCTCTCATGGAAGGATCAACAGAGGCCTCAACAAGGCTTCAACAACAATAATGGTGGAAGAAATAGGTTTAGCAATAGTAAGCCTTTTCCATCATCTTCTCAGCAACAGACAGAGAATTCTAAGCAGAGCCACTCTGACTTAGAAATTGTAGTCTCTGATCTAATTAAAACCACTCAAAGTTTCATGACTAAAACAAGGTCCTCTATTAGAAATTTGGAGGCACAAGTGGGTCAGCTGAGTAAGAAAGTTACTGAACTCCCTCCTAGTACTCTTCCAAGCAATACAGAAGAGAATCCAAAAGGAGAGTACAAGGCCATCAACATAACCCACACGGCCGAACCTGGAGAGGAGGAAGAGGCAGTGATCTCCACTGAGGAAGAGCTCAATGGACGTCCACTGGCCTCCAAGGAGTTCCCTAATGAGGAACCATGGGAATCTGAGGCTCACACTGAGACCATAGAGATTCCATTGAATTTACTTTTGCCATTCATGAGCTCTGATGAGTATTCTTCCTCTGAAGAGGATGAAGATGTTACTGAAGAACAAGTTGCTAAGTACCTTGGAGTAATCATGAAGCTAAATGCCAAGCTATTTGGTAATGAGACTTGGGAGGATGAAACCCCCTTGCTCCCCAAAGAACTGGATGACCTGACTAGGCAGAAATTACCTCTGAAGAGACAGGATCCTGGAAAGTTCTCAATACCTTGTACCATAGGCACCATGACCCTTGAGAAGGCTCTGTGTGACCTAGGGTCAAGCATAAACCTCATGCCTCTCTCTGTAATGGAGAAGCTAGGAATCCTTGAGGTACAAGCTACAAAAATCTCACTAGAGATGGCAGATAATTCAAGAAAACAGGCTTATGGACTTGTAGAGGATGTCTTGGTAAAGGTTGAAGGCCACTACATCCCTGCTGATTTCATAATCCTAGACACTGGAAAGTGTATGGATGAATCCATCATCCTTGGCAGACCCTTCCTAGCCACAGCAAGAGCTGTGATTGATGTTGACAGAGGAGAATTGGTCCTTCAAGTGAATGAGGACTCCCTTGTGTTTAAAGCTCAAGGATCTCCCTCTGTAACCATGGAGAGGAAGCATGAAAAGCTTCTTTCAATGCAGAATCAAACAAAATCCCCACATTCAAACTCTATGTTTGGTGTTGAGAGGCCATCATCATGCTCTGAGTATCTGTGAGGCTCCATGAGAGCCCACTGTCAAGCTACTGACATTAAAGAAGCGCTTATTGGGAGGCAACCCAATTTTACTTATCTATGTTAAATTTCTATTTTCCATTGTTATTTTATGTTTTCTATAGGTTGATGATCATGTGAAGTCACAAAAACAATTGAAAAAGCAAAAATAAACTGAAAAATAGAATGAAAAATAGCACACCCTGGAGGAGAAGCCTACTGGCATTTAAACGCCAGTAAGGGCAGCAGAATGGGCGTTAAACGCGCAGTCTGGCACCATTCTGGGTGTTTAATGCCAGAAATGGGCACCAGACTGGCGTTTAACGCCAGAAAAGGTCAAGAAGCTGGCGTTAAATGCCAGAAATGGGTAGCAACCTGGCGTTTAATGCTAGGTTTGGCAGCAGAAGGCGTTTTGCACGCCTAATTGGTGCAGGGATGAGAAATCCTTGACACCTCAGGATCTGTGGATCCCACAGGATCCCCACCAACCTCAACTCACTCTCTCTCTTCTTCACACATTTCCATAATGCCTTTCCCTAAATACCCTTCACCAATCAACTCAATACCTCTTCCCCAAAAACCCCTCACCTATCAAATCCTACCCTCTTCTCCATAAACCCTTCACCAATCCACATCCATCCATCATAAAACCCCACCTACCTCACCATTAAAATTCAAACCACTTTTCCTCCCAAACCCACCCATACATGGCCAAACCCAAGCCCCCCTCTCCACTCCTATATAAACCCATCTTCACTCCTTCATTTTCACACATCTTAAACACTACTTCTCCCCCTTGGCCGAAACACTAACCCCCCTTCATCTCCTCTATTTCTTCTTCCTCTACTCTCTTCCTTCTTCTTTTGCTCGAGGACGAGAAAACCTTCTAAGTTTGGTATGGTAAAAGCGTTGCTTTTTGTTTTTCCATAACCATTTATGGCACCAAAGGCCGGAGAAACCTCTAGAAAGAGGAAAGGGAATGCAAAAGCTTCCGCCTCCGAGTCATGGGAGATGGAGAGATTCATCTCAAAGGTGCATCAAGACCACGTCTATGAAGTTGTGGCCAAGAAGAAAGTTTTTCCCGAGGTCCCTTTCAAGCTCAAAAAGGGTGAATATCCGGAGATCCGACATGAGATTCGAAGAAGAGGTTGGGAAGTTCTCACCAGCCCCATTCAACAAGTCAGAATCTTAATGGTTCAAGAGTGCTATGCCAATGCATGGATCACCAAGAACCATGATCAAAGTGTGAACCTGGACCCAAAGAATTGGCTTACAATGGTTCGGGGGAAATACTTAGATTTCAGTCCAGAAAATGTAAGGTTGGCATTCAACTTGCCAATGATGCAAGGAGATGCACACCCCAACACTAGAAGGGTCAACTTTGATCAAAGGTTGGACCAAGTCCTCATAGACATTTGTGAAGAGGGCACTCAATGGAAAAGAGATTCAAGAGGGAAGCCGGTCCAACTAAGAAGGCATGACCTCAAGCCCGTGGTTAGGGGATGGTTGGAGTTCATCCAACGCTCAATCATTCCCACTAGCAACCGGTTTGAAGTTACTATAGACCGGGCTATCATGATCCATAGCATCATGATTGGAGAGGAAGTAGAAGTTCATGAGGTTATATCCCTAGAACTCTACAAAGTGGCGAACAAGTCTTCTACTTTGGCAAGGTTAACCTTCTCTCATCTCATTTGTCATCTCTGCAATTCAGCTGGAATTAACATAGAGGAAGACATCCTCATTAATGAGGACAAGCCCATTACTAAGAAAAAGGATGGAGCAAACAAGAGATCTCACTCATGGACAAGAACATGAGGAAATTCCTCATCATGAAATCCCTGAGATGCCTCAAGGGATGCATTTTCCTCCACAAAACTATTGGGATCAAATTAACACCTCCCTAGGAGAATTAAGTTCCAGTGTGGGACAACTAAGGATGGAGCACCAAGAGCATTCCATCATCCTTCATGAAATTAGAGAAGATCAAAGAGTCATGAGAGAGGAGCAACAAAGGCAAGGAAGAGACATTGAGGAGGTCAAGCACTCCATAAGATCTTCAAGAGGAAGAACTAGTCGCCATCACTAAGGTGGACCTGTTCTTTAATTTCCTTGTTCCCTATTTTTCTGTTTTTCGAATTTTTATGCTTTATGTTTATCTATGTTTGTGTCTTTATTACATGATCATTAGTGTCTTAGAGTCTATGTCTTAAAGTTATGAATGTCCTATGAATCCATCACCTTTCTTAAATAAAAAATGTTTTTAATTGCAAAAAAAAAGAAGTACATGAATTTTGAATTTTAAAATAGTTTAATTATTTTGATGTGGTGGCAATACTTTTTGTTTTCTGAATGAATGCTTGAACAGTGCATATTTTTGATATTGTTGTTTATGAATGTTAAAAATGTTGACTCTTGAAAGAATGATGGAAAAGGAGAAATGTTATTGATGATCTGAAAAAACATAAAAATGATTCTTGAAGCAAGAAAAAGCAGTGAAAAGAAAAAAAATGCGAAAAAAAAGAAAAAAAAGAGAGAAAGAAAGAAAAAAGAAAAAGCAAGCAGAAAAAGCCAATAGCCCTTTAAACCAAAAGGCAAGGGTAAAATAAAAAGGATCTAAGGCTTTTGAGCATCAGTGGATAGGAGGGCCCACAAGAATAAAATCCTGGCCTAAGCGGCTAAACCAAGCTGTCTCTAACCATGTGCTTGTGGCGTGAAGGTGTCAAGTGAAAACTTGAGACTGAGCGGTTAAAGTCGTGGTCCAAAGCAAAAAGAGTGTGCTTAAGAGCTTTGGACACCTCTAATTGGGGACTCTAGCAAAGCTAAGTCACAATCTGAAAAGGTTCACCCAGTTATGTGTCTGTGGCATTTATGTATCCGGTGGTAATACCGGAAAACAAAATGCTTAGGGTCACGGCCAAGACTCATAAAGTAGCTGTGTTCAAGAATCAACATACTGAACTAGGAGAATCAATAACACTATCTGAATTCTGAGTTCCTATAGACACCAATCATTCTGAACTTCAAAGGATAAAGTGAGATGCCAAAACTGTTCAGAAGCAAAAAGCTAATAGCCCCGCTCATCTTATTAAGACTGATCTTCATAGATGTTTTTGGAATTCATTGTATATTCTATTCTTTTTATCCTATTTGATTTTGAGTTGCTTGGGGACAAGCAACAATTTAAGTTTGGTGTTGTGATGAGCGGATAATTTATACGCTTTTTGGCATTATTTTTAGTATGTTTTTAGTATGTTTTAGTTAGTTTTTATTATGTTTTTATTAGTTTTTAAATAAAAATCACATTTCTGGACTTTACTTTGAGTTTGTATATTTTTCTGTGATTTCAGGTATTTTCTGGCTGAAATTGAGGGACCTGAGCGAAAATCTGATTCAGAGGCTGAAAAAGGACTGCAGATGTTGTTGGATCTGACCTCTCTTCACTCGAAGTAGATTTTCTGGAGCTGCAGAATCTCAATTGGCGAGCTCTTAATTGCGTTGGAAAGTAGACATCCTGTGCTTTCCAGCAATATATAATAGTCCATACTTTGCGCGAGATTTGATGGCCCAAACCGGCGTTCCAAGTCAGCATAGAAATTCTGGCGTCAAAACGCCAGAACTGGCATAAAAGCTGGAGTTAAACGCCCAAACTGGCACAAAAGCTGGCGTTTAACTCCAAGAAAAGTCTCTGCACGTGAAAGCTTCAATACTCAGCCCAATCACACACCAAGTGGGCCCGAAAGTGGATTCTGCATCATTTACTCATTTCTGTAAACCCTAGGTTACTAGTTTTCTACAAATAGGACCTTTTACTATTGTATTTAAAAGAATCTTTGGGACGTTTAGTCCTTAGACCTTTGAGGTTGGCCATTCGGCCATGCTTAGACTATTTTCACTTATGTATTCTCAACGGTGGAGTTTCTACACACCATAGATTAAGGTGTGGAGCTCTGCTGTTCTTCATGAATTAATGCAAAGTACTACTGTTTTTCTATTCAATTCACGCCTTCTTCTTCTCTAAGATATACACTCGTTCTTCAACTTGATGAACGTGATGATCCGTGACACTCATCACCATTCTCACCTATGAACGCGTGCCTGACAACCACTTCCGTTCTACATGTAATCAAGCTTGAATATGTATCTCTTGGGTTTCTAATCTAAGATTAGATCCTTCGTGGTATAGGCTAGAATTATTGGCGGCCATTCCTGAGATCCAGAAAGTCTAAACCTTATCTGTGGTATTCCGAGTAGGATCTGGGAAGGGATGACTGTGACGAGCTTCAAACTCGCGAGTGTTGGGCGTAGTGACAGACGCAAAAGGATCAATGGATCCTATTCCAACATGATCGAGAACCGACAGATGATTAGCCGTGCGGTGACAGCGCATTTGGAACATTTTCACTGAGAGGACGGGAAGTAGCCATTGACAACGGTGATGCCCAACATAAAGCTTGGCATGGAAAGGAGTATGAATGATTGGAAGAAGGCAATAGGAAAGCAGAGGTTCAGAAGGAACAAAGTATCTTCATACGCTTATCTGAAATTCTCGCCAATGAATTACATAAGTATCTCTGTCCTATTTTATGTTTTATTCATCTTTTAATTATCAATCCTCCATAACCATTTGAATCCGCCTTACTGAGATTCACAAGATGACCATAGCTTGCTTCAAGCCGACAATCTCCGTGGGATCGACCCTTACTCACGTAAGGTTTATTACTTGGACGACCCAGTGCACTTGCTGGTTAGTTGTGCGAAGTTGTGACAAAGAGTTTAGATTACAATTGTGCGTACCAAGTTGTTGGCGCCATTGATGATCACAATTTCGTGCACCAAGTTTTTGGCGCCGTTGCCGGGGATTGTTCGAGTTTGGACAACTGACGGTTCATCTTGTTGCTCAGATTAGGTAATTTTATTTTATGTTTAAGCTTATTGGTTTTCAATTTTCGAAAAATTTCAAAAAAAAATGTGTATTTCTATTTTGTTCTTCAGAGTTTTTAAGAATGAATTCTAGAGTTTCATGATGATTTGTTGAAGTCTGGCTGGATGAGGAGCCATGTCTAATCTTTTGGACCGAGGTTCCAACTTATCATCACAAGGGCTTATTGATTTCTATCAATCTTGCTGTTGAAAGTAATGATCTGCTAAAGCTTGGCTGGCCATTGGCCATGTCTAGTGTTTTGGACCGGAGCTTTCACTGAAAACTTGGCTGGCTAGTAAGCCATGTCTAATTCCTGGACCGGGGTTTTAGACTAACATTGCATGATTCCTGGAGTTCTCATTAAGAATTTTGAAGTCCTTTTTCTCTTTTTCCATATAATTTTCGAAAAATCACAAAAAATTTATAAAATCATAAAAACCAAAAATATTTGGTGTTTCTTGTTTAAGTCAAGTGTTAATTTTTAAGTTTGGTGTTAATTGCATGTCTTTATTCTTCTTGCACTTTTCGAATATATGCATTATGTTCTTCATTGATCTTCAAGTTGTTCTTGATGATTTCAGTGCTCTGATCTTTAATTTCTCTTATTATGTGTCTTTTGTTGTTTCTTACATGCATTTTTAAATTGTTATAGTCCTTAGTATACAAACTTCTGAGTTTGGTGTCTTGCATGCATTGTTTATTTGATCTTAGTTGCATTTTTTATTGTTTCTCATCATTAAAAATTTTTAAAATTGTGTCTTTTCAAGTCAATAACACAGAGAATTGAAGATTCAAAATATTCAGCAGAGAAATTACACAGAAAAAGCTGGGCATTCAAAACACCCAGTGAAGAAGGAAAATTGGCGTCTAAACGCCAGCCAGGGTGCCTGGCTGGGCATTAAACACCCAAAAAGGTAGCATTTTGGGCGTTAAACGCCAGAATGGATGCCATTCTGGGCGTTTAACGCCAGGACACTAGAGGGAAGATTTTGATTTTAATTCAAATCTTTTTCAAATTTTCATAATTTTTCAAAATCAAATTTTTTTCAAATCATATCTTTTCAATCATATCTTTTCAAAATCAATTTATTTCCATTTTTTAAATTATTATTATTTTCGAAAATCCTTCCTACAATTAATGATTTAACTCAAAATTTTCAAGTTGTTACTTGCCTATTAAGAAAGGATCAACTTTTAATTCTAGAATCATATCTTTTAATTTCCTGTTAGTCAAGTAATCAACTTTAATTTTAAAAGTTTCTCTTTTTAATTTGATTCTCAATCATATCTTCTCAATTATATCTTTTCAATCACATCTTTTTCAAAATTAATTTTCAATCATATCTTTTTGATTTCTAATTTCAAAATCTTTTCCAAAAATCACTTAATTTCTTTTCCAATCTTAGTTTTTGAAAATCATTTACCAAATTTTCAAAATTGCTCTTAATTATTTCAAAATCTTTTTACTTTAATTTTGAAAATTCTTCCCCTCTTCCCGAATCCTTCTATTTAAAGGACTAACACTTCTCCATTATCAGCAATTCAAACTCTATCCCTCTTGATAAGTTCGAATTCTCTCTTCTCTACCTCATCCTTCTATTTTTATTTTCCTCTAACACCTCAAGGAATCTCTATACTGTGACATAGAGGATTCTATATTTTCTTCTCCTCTCTTTTCATATGAGCAGGAGCAAAGACAAGGGCATTCTTGTTGAAGCTGATCCTGAACCTGAAAGGACCTTGAAGAGAAAGCTAAAAGAAGCTAAAGTACAACTCTCTATAGAGGACCTAACAGAAACTTTCAAACAAGAAGAAGCCATGGCAGCCGAAAACAACAACAATGCCAACAATGCAAGGAAGGTGCTTGGTGACTTTACTGCATCTACTCCCGACTTCTATGGGAGAATCATCTCAATCTCTGCCATTGGAGCAAACAACTTTGAGCTTAAGCCTCAATTAGTTTCTCTGATGCAACAAAATTGCAAGTTTCATGGACTTCCATTAGAAGATTCTCATCAGTTCTTAGCTGAATTCTTGCAAATCTGTGACACTATCAAGACCAATGGGGTTGATCCCGAGGTCTATAGACTTTTGCTTTTTCCCTTTGCTGTAAGAGACAGAGCTAGAACATGGTTGGATTCACAGCCTAAAGAAAGCCTGAACTCTTGGGAAAAGCTAGTCAATGCCTTCTTGGTAAAATTCTTTCCACCTCAAAAATTGAGCAAGCTTAGAGTGGAAGTCCAAACCTTCAAACGGAAGGAAGGTGAATCCCTCTATGAAGCCTGGGAAAGATACAAGCAATTGATCCGAAAGTGTCCTTCTGACATGCTTTCAGAATGGAGCATCATAGGTATTTTTTATGATGGTCTATCTGAACTGTCCAAGATGTCATCGGACAGCTCTGCTGGAGGATCTCTTCATCTAAAGAAGACGCCTGCAGAAGCTCAGAAACTCATTGAAATGGTTGCAAATAACCAATTCATGTACACTTCTGAAAGGAATCTTGTGAATAATGGGACAAATCAAAAGAAAGGAGTTCTTGAGATTGATACTCTGAATGCCATATTGGCTCAGAACAAAATATTGACTCAACAAGTCAATATGATTTCTCTGAGTTTGTCTGGAATGCAAGCAGCAACAGGAAGTACCAAAGAAGCTTCATCTGAAGAAGAAGCTTATGATCCTGAGAACCCAACAATGGAAGAGGTGAATTACATGGGAGAACCCTATGGAAGCACCTATAATCCTTCTTGGAGAAATCATCCAAACCTCTCATGGAAGGATCAACAGAGGCCTCAACAAGGCTTCAACAACAATAATGGTGGAAGAAATAGGTTTAGCAATAGCAAGCTTTTTCCATCATCTTCTCAGCAACAGACAGAGAATTCTAAGCAGAGCCACTCTGACTTAGCAATTGTAGTCTCTGATCTAATTAAAACCATTCAAAGTTTCATGACTAAAACAAGGTCCTCTATTAGAAATTTGGAGGCACAAGTGGGTCAGCTGAGTAAGAAAGTTACTGAACTCCCTCCTAGTATTCTTCCAAGCAATACAGAAGAGAATCCAAAAGGAGAGTGCAAGGCCATCAACATAACCCACACGGCTGAACCTGGAGAGGAGGAAGAGGCAGTGATCTCCACTAAGAAAGACCTCAATGGACATCCACTGGCCTCCAAGGAGTTCCCTAATGAGGAACCATGGGAATCTGAGACTCACATTGAGACCATAGAGATTCCATTGAATTTACTTTTGCCATTCATGATCTCTGATGAGTATTCTTCCTCTGAAGAGGATGAAGATGTTACTGAAGAACAAGTTGCTAAGTACCTTGGAGCAATCATAAAGCTAAATGCCAAGCTATTTGGTAATGAAACTTGGGAGGATGAAACCCCCTTGCTCCCCAAAGAACTGGATGACTTGACTAGGCAGAAATTACCTCTGAAGAGACAGGATCCTGGAAAGTTCTCAATACCTTGTACCATAGGCACCATGACCCTTGAGAAGGCTCTGTATGACCTAGGGTCAAGCATAAACCTCATGCCTCTCTCTGTAATGGAGAAGCTAGGAATCCTTGAGGTACAAGCTGCAAAAATCTCAGTAGAGATGGCAGACAATTCAAAAAAATAGGCTTATGGACTTGTAGAGGATGTCTTGGTAAAGGTTGAAGGCCACTACATCCCAGCTGATTTCATAATCCTAGACACTGGGAAGTGTATGGATGAATCCATCATCCTTGGCAGATCCTTCCTAGCCACAGCAAGAGCTGTGATTGATGTTGACAGAGGAGAATTGGTCCTTCAAGTGAATGAGGACTCCCTTGTGTTT
Organism: Arachis ipaensis; assembly: GCF_059453495.1. Classification (NCBI taxonomy): domain Eukaryota; kingdom Viridiplantae; phylum Streptophyta; class Magnoliopsida; order Fabales; family Fabaceae; genus Arachis; species Arachis ipaensis. The sequence continues at coordinate 123,777,191 of NC_142442.1, read as the reverse complement.
AAAGCTCAAGGATCTCCCTCTGTAACCATGGAGAGGAAGCATGAAAAGCTTCTCTCAATGCAGAGTCAAACAAAATCCCCACATTCAAACTTTAAGTTTGGTGTTAGGAGGCCACAACCAAACTCTAAGTTTGGTGTTGAGAGGCCATCATCATGCTCTGAGTATCTGTGAGGCTCCATGAGAGCCCACTGTCAAGCTACTGACATTTAAGAAGCGCTTGTTGGGAGGCAGCCCAATTTTACTTATTTATGTTAAATTTTTATTTTCCATTGTTATTTTATGTTTTCTATAAGTTGATGATCGTGTGAAGTCACAAAAACAATTGAAAAAGCAAAAACAAACTAAAAAACAGAATGAAAAATAGCACAACCTGGAGGAGAAGTCTACTGGCGTTTAAAAGCCAGTAAGGGCAGTAGAATGGGCGTTAAACGCCCAGTCTGGCACCATTCTGGGTGTTTAACGCCAGAAATGGGCACCAGACTGGCATTTAACGCCAGAAAAGGTCAAGAAGCTGGTGTTAAACGCCAGAAATGGGTAGCAACCTAGCGTTTAACGCCAGGATTGGCAGCAGAAGGCGTTTTGCACGCCTAATTGGTGCAGGGATGAGAAATCCTTGATACCTCAGGATCTGTGGATCCCACAGGATCCCCACCAACCTCAACTCACTCTCTCTCTTCTTCACACATTTCCATAATGCCTTTCCCCAAATACCCTTCACCAATCAACTCAATACCTCTTCCCCAAAAACCCCTCACCTATCAAATGCTACCCTCTTCTCCATAAACCCTTCACCAATCCACATCCATCCATCATAAAACCCCACCTACCTCACCATTCAAATTCAAACCAATTTCCCTCCCAAACCCACCCATACATGGCCGAACCCAAGACCCCCTCTCCACTCCTATATAAACCCATCTTCACTCCTTCATTTTCACATATCTTAAACACTACTCCCCCTTGGCCGAAACACTAACCCCCTTTTATCTCCTCTATTTCTTCTTCCTCTACTCTCTTCCTTCTTCTTTTTCTCGAGGACGAGCAAACCTTCTAAGTTTGGTGTGGTAAAAGCGTTACTTTTTATTTTTCCATAACCATTTATGGCACCAATGGCCGGAAAAACCTCTAGAAAGAGGAAAGGGAAGGCAAAAGCTTCCGCCTCCGAGTCATGGGAGATGAAGAGATTCATCTCAAAGGTGCATCAAGACCACTTCTATGAAGTTGTGGCCAAGAAAAAAGTTATTCCCGAGGTCCCTTTCAAGCTCAAAAAGGGTGAATATCCGGAGATCCGACATGAGATTCGAAGAAGAGGTTGGGAAGTTTTCGCCAACCCCATTCAACAAGTCAGAATCTTAATGGTTCAAGAGTTCTATGCCAATGCATGGATCACCAAGAACCATGATCAAAATGTGAACCCAGACCCAAAGAATTGGCTTACAATAGTTCGGGGAAAATACTTAGATTTCAGTCCGAAAAATGTAAGGTTGGCATTCAACTTGCCAATGATGCAAGGAGATGCACACCCCTACACTAGAAGGGTCAACTTTGATCAAAGGTTGGACCAAGTCCTCATAGACATTTGTGAAGAGGGCGTTCAATGGAAAAGAGATTCAAGAGGGAAGCCGGTCCAAATAAAAAGGCATGACCTCAAGCCCGTGGCTAGGGGATGGTTGGAGTTCATCCAACGCTCAATCATTCCCACTAGCAACCGGTCCGAGGTTACTATAGACTGGGCTATCATGATCCATAGCATCATGATTGGAGAGGAAGTAGAAGTTCATGAGGTTATATCCTAGAACTCTACAAAGTAGCGGACAAGTCTTCTACTTTGGCAAGGTTAACCTTCCCTCATCTCATTTGTCATCTCTGCAATTCAGCTGGAATTGACATAGAGGAAGACATCCTCATTAATGAGGACAAGCCCATTACTAAGAAAAAGGATGGAGCAAATAAGAGATCTCACTCATGGACAAGAACATGAAGAAATTCCTCATCATGAAATCCCTGAGATGCCTCAAGGATGCATTTTCCTCCACAAAACTATTGGGATCAAATTAACACCTCCCTAGGAGAATTAAGTTCCAATATGGGACAACTAAGGGTGGAGCACCAAGAGCATTCCATCCTCCTTCATGAAATTAGAGAAGATCAAAGAGTCATGAGAGAGGAGCAACAAAGGCAAGGAAGAGACATTGAGGAGCTCAAGCACTCCATAAGATCTTCAAGAGGAAGAACTAGTCGCCATCACTAAGGTGGACCCGTTCTTTAATTTTCTTGTTCCTTATTTTTCTGTTTTTCGAATTTTTATGCTTTATGTTTATCTATGTTTGTATCTTTATTACATGATCATTAGTGTCTTAGAGTCTATGTCTTAAAGTTATGAATGTCCTATGAATCCATCACCTTTCTTAAATGAAAAATGTTTTTAATTGCAAAAAGAAAAAGAAGTACATGAATTTTGAATTTTAAAATAGTTTAATTATTTTGATGTGGTGGCAATACTTTTTGTTTTCTGAATGAATGCTTGAACAGTGCATATTTTTGATATTGTTGTTTATGAATGTTAAAAATGTTGACTCTTGAAAGAATGATGGAAAAGGAGAAATGTTATTGATGATCTGAAAAATCATAAAAATGATTCTTGAAGCAAGAAAAAGTAGTGAAAAGAAAAAAATGCGAAAAAAAAGAAAAAAAAGAGAGAAAGAAAGAAAAAAGAAAAAGCAAGTAGAAAAAGTCAATAGCCCTTTAAACCAAAAGGCAAGGGTAAAATAAAAAGGATCTAAGGCTTTGAGCATCAGTGGATAGGAGGGCCCACAGGAATAAAATCCTGGCCTAAGCAGCTAAACCAAGCTGTCTCTAACCATGTGCTTGTGGCGTGAAGGTGTCAAGTGAAAACTTGAGACTGAGCGGTTAAAGTCGTGGTCCAAAGCAAAAAGAGTGTGCTTAAGAGCTCTGGACACCTCTAATTGGGGACTCTAGCAAAGCTAAGTCACAATCTGAAAAGGTTCACCCAGTTATGTGTCTGTGGCATTTATGTATCCGGTGGTAATACCGGAAAACAAAATGCTTAGGGTCACGGCCAAGACTCATAAAGTAGCTGTGTTCAAGAATCAACATACTGAACTAGGAGAATCAATAACACTATCTGAATTCTGAGTTCCTATAGACGCCAATCATTCTGAACTTCAAAGGATAAAGTGAGATGCCAAAACTGTTCAGAAGCAAAAAGCTAATAGCCCCGCTCATCTAATTAAGATTGATTTTTATAGATGTTTTTGGAATTCATTGTATATTCTATTCTTTTTATCCTATTTGATTTTCAGTTGCTTGGGGACAAGCAACAATTTAAGTTTGGTGTTGTGATGAGCGGATAATTTATACGCTTTTTGGCATTATTTTTAGTATGTTTTTAGTATATTTTAGTTAGCTTTTATTATGTTTTTATTAGTTTTTAAATAAAAATCACATTTCTGGACTTTACTATGAGTTTGTGCGTTTTTCTGTGATTTCAGGTATTTTCTGGCTGAAATTGAGGGACCTGAGCAAAAATCTGATTCAGAGGCTAAAAAAGGACTGCAGATGCTGTTGGATTCTGACCTCTCTTCACTCGAAGTGGATTTTCTGGAGCTACAGAAGCCCAATTTCGTTGGAAAGTAGACATCCTGGGCTTTCTAGCAATATATAATAGTCCATACTTTTCCCGAGATTTGATGGCCCAAACCGGCGTTCCAAGTTAGCATAGAAATTCTGGCGTCAAAACGCCAAAACTGGCATAAAAGCTGGAGTTAAACGCCCAAACTGGCACAAAAGTTGGCGTTTAACTCCAAGAAAAGTCTCTACACATGAAAGCTTCAATACTCAGCCCAAGCACACACCAAGTGGGCCTAGAAGTGGATTCTGCATCATTTACTCATTTCTGTAAACCCTAGGTTACTAGTTTTCTACAAATAGGACCTTTTACTATTGTATTTAAAAGAATCTTTGGGACGTTTAGTCCTTAGACCTTTGAGGCTGGCCATTCGGCCATGCTTAGACTATTTTCACTTATGTATTCTCAACGGTAGAGTTTCTACACACCATAGATTAAGGTGTGGAGCTCTGCTGTTCTTCATGAATTAATGCAAAGTACTACTGTTTTTCTATTTAATTCACGCCTACTTCTTCTCTAAGATATACACTCGTTCTTCAACTTGATGAATGTGATGATCCGTGACACTCATCACCATTCTCACCTATGAACGCGTGCCTGACAACCACTTCCGTTCTACATGTAATCAAGCTTGAATGTGTATCTCTTGGGTTTCTAATCTAGTATAGGCTAGAATTATTGGCGGCCATTCCTGAGATTCGGAAAGTCTAAACCTTGTCTGTGGTATTCTGAGTAGGATCTGGGAAGGGATGACTGTGACGAGCTTCAAACTCGCGAGTGTTGGGCGTAGTGACAGACGCAAAAGGATCAATGGATCCTATTCCAACATGATCGAGAACCGACAGATGATTAGCCGTGCGGTGACAGCGCATTTGGAACATTTTCTCTGAGAGGATGGGAAGTAGCCATTGACAACGGTGATGCCCAACATAAAGCTTGCCATGGAAAGGAGTATGAATGATTGGAAGAAGGCAATAGGAAAGCAGAGGTTCAGAAGGAACAAAGCATCTTCATACGCTTATCTGAAATTCTCACCAATGAATTACATAAGTATCTCTATCCTATTTTATGTTTTATTCATCTTTTAATTATCAATCCTCCATAACCATTTAAATCCGCCTGACTGAGATTTACAAGATGACCATAGCTTGCTTCAAGCCGACAATCTCCGTGGGATCGACCCTTACTCATGTAAGGTTTATTACTTGGACGACCCAGTGCACTTGCTGGTTAGTTGTGCGGAGTTGTGACAAAGAGTTGAGATTACAATTGTGCGTACCAAGTTGTTGGCGCCATTGATGATCACAATTTCGTGCACCACTTACGCACACATTTTAAGATTTCCTGGGCGTGCGCACGCACACACACCTGTGCGGCCGCACACGTCATGTTTCTCAAATTTTACTATGTTTTAAACTATTCTATCTTCCCAACAAGGTTGTAAGCTTCTAACAGCATTTTAGGACTATTGGGCCTAGTTTTAGACATTTAAAGTATTGGGAAAGATTTTAGGGGTTTTATATGATATTAATCAGAAAACTTAGAAAACGGAGGCCTAGGTTTCTGGCGTGTTGAGGATGGTTTGACGTTATGTGATGAATGGTTGATGTATGAGACAAGAATTGAGGAACTATTGATTTTGGAACTAAGATGTGAATTTACGGTGGTTGAGATGAGTCGAGGACTCTGAATGAGATGACGGATCCATGTATATTGAAAATGTTTTCTGAAAACCACTAAAGTACTGATTTTTACTAAGATTATGAGACGCTATGCGCCTGGCAAGGACGGGGTTGGATCCCGCCTGTCGAGGTAGCGGCAACGGCGTAAGGGCGGTGGTTCGTCCTGCTTGCGTTGAGATGTGAGGTCTGTGGCAAGAGTATCCCGCTCCTATCCTTTCGGATCTAGAGGTGTGCAGGCGCCGGTATCTGGACAGTGCTCCGGGCACTATATCTCGGGGGTTCCCATAGGAGAATTCCGAAGGGCGATGTCTCCATGGAGATGTGTCGGGTAGGCAGTTGAACCGACAATGTGATATCACAGCCAGTAGGGCAGGCATTCATCATATGCATTTTCTATCTGTTTGTATGCTTTGACTACTTGAAATGGCTTGCCTATTTGCTATCTGAATTATTGGCCCTATATGCTTCTACTTGTGTTTTACTTGCATTGTATATTACCTGTGTTTTCTACTGGGATTGAGGAGGTTCGGAAGGAGGTGGCGATGGAATCGCATGGAGGATAGGTTGGGGAAGGCTGTGGGACAGCGGTGTTTGGTTAGAATAGAAATCCCCTAAGATAGAGTACCCCGTTTATTTAGGTTAAGGTTTATAATTATGCTTATTTGTTTTAGAAGGCTTTAAGTTTGAATTCTCGTGATGGATATGAAGTCTAGGATTGCCTTTGGCATCTCGGGGTCTTATATCCTACATCACTGGGCACTGTTACCATACTAAGAACCTCCGGTTCTCATACCATATCTTTGTTGTGTTTTTCAGATGCAGGTCGCAACCCACCTCGGTGAGTTGTTTTGGGATGGTGATAGAAGCGGAGGATCTTGGATTCTTTTGGAGTCTTTTTGGGTTTATCTTGTTTATACATCTCTCCTTTTGTATTTTGTCTTTGCCTAGAGGCTTGTATTATGAGAGAAAAACTTGTATAAGCTGTTTTTAAACTGTCAGGTTTCTGTATGGTTCTATATACTTGTACATGGCTAGCCGGCTTAAACTCCACGAGCTGTGGCTAGTTTCCTATGACATTATATACTTATATTTTGCTGTATCTTATTTGTTTCTTGTGCCTTAAGCTAGTAGCTTCGTTAGTATGTTTTGTGCGTTTGAAATCCTGTTTTTGAGCTATATCCTTCATCGGGCTTCTAGATTATAATATTTCTTCTATATATATATATATATATATATATATTATACGTATGAGTTTTAGAACTGTCGTAATCTCTGATTAACCTTTGCTTTACAGCGCGAGGTAAAGCTTAGGGTAATTAGGGTGTTACACAAAGGTTTAGTGTGGAGCTACAGGAGCATAGCAGATTATATTCACGAGTTGAGTTGTTAGAATTTATTTTTCCCCTCGTCGTTTATGGTTTTGGATTTTAGAGGGGTAGGACTTGTATTTGAGGATCTTTTGCTATGTGAATGTATATACTTTTGTGATTAAGTAGTTTAAAGTAAAGTAAGGATCTTTCGTTTTCTTGACTAAAGTTTCTGTTCGTATTCACGAAGGCTCAATATTAAATAAACATAGTATATAATTAAAGGAATAGAGGTAAGTGGTGCTCAAACTTTTAGTACGATCATGAGGTGCTAAAAGTTAGGGTGTTACATATGGTAACTTGTCCTGAAGATAGAAAACAAGATAGGAAGATAAGTAAATGCAAAAGTAAGGGAGCATAAATTGTTGGAAAGAGGTGATGATCACTAAAATGAAGTGAATAAGGTTGTGACATTGATGAAAATAGTGCGTGAATTCTAAGTTGCATGCGGTTTAGAACACACATACTAGCATTGAAAACTATGTCACAATTACACAAAAGAAGTATGCACTTCACTCATTCTAGTGTGCTTGAAATACTTCGAAGAAAACTTGTAGGTTAAGACAAACAAACAAGCAATAAAGAAGCATGAAAGCACTCAAGCAAATAATCAAGCAATTGTGAAATGGATAATGAGTGGACATTGGTTGATGTGCAAGGAAACTAATGAACAAAAGAAACTATGAAAATCACACATGAATCAATGACACACCTTGAAGTTTAGTTCGCATCACCTAATTGACATAGAAGGTGGAACATGGATGCTATGCAACATAGAAAAATAGAGATAGAAGTTGAAATCTATCACATAGCAAGCATGGTCCACAAAGATGAAAAGTTCAAAAATATGTCACTAGGTAAGCTTATGATCCAATTTCACAATTCCAAAATCTCAATGCATGAACTAGGCGACGTAAAGAAAGATCAATTATAAACAAGCATCACCTAAAAAAAATGCATCGATTATACATAAATGGCCTCATTATGGTGAAATAATTTAAATCACATGGTGGCCAAAACATGCAATTCAAAAACTTTAAAATCTTGTGGAGGTAACTTACAAGTACTTGGCATGCACAATCATTAAGCATGAATAGTTCAATACCAAGCAACAAAGTATAACCTCAATAAAAAAATCCAACAATGAATATTTACAACAATAATGCTAAAATAGCATCCTATTAGTAATCAGCAGCAATAAACAACAAATTAAATCAATAATCCAACACTTATCCACTAAAACAGAAAATTAACTAACTAACTAACTAACCAAACAACTAACTAACTAATTAAGTAAAGAAGATGATGGTGGATGGTAAATGGTGGTGGTGGATGGTGGTTGAAAGAAGGAAGGAAGAGAAGAGAAAAGAAGAAAAGAAATAGAAAGAAGAGAAAAAAAGAAGAGTATGTGAACAGAGGGCGGTCACGCGTATGCGGGATATGACGCATACGCGTGACAAGGAAAAATGGCTTACCACGCGTACGCGTCTAGAAAGCATAAGCGTGACAAAGGGAAACAGAAGCCGACGTGTATGCGTCGGGAAAGCGTACGCGCGCGTTAGAATTATGCTAGATGCACAGTTTTCATATCTTTCTCGCGCAACTCTCTATCTGGACCGTGCGATGGCATAGTACGCGCACGATCCTGGCACGCCATGATTCTCTTCAGAATGGAGGGTAACACGTACGCGTGGGTCAAGCGTACGCGTGAGGGGGCTTTTTTTTGTTTAGAAACATAGAATAGAAACAGGGTACTCTCACCCACTATTTATATGTCTAACACTAACCAAAATTCAAAATTAAAAAAAAATCCTTATCTTATTGAAAAATTTTTCAAATACTCTATTATTCAATTCAAACAAAAATGCAATTCAAAACAAGATGCAATTCAAAATAACTAACCTATAAGTTAAAGCATAAATCTAACCAAACAAACTAACACATAAGGCAATATATACAAGAGTAAAAGAAAGAAAGTACCTATCAATGGTAACTCAATTCATTCATCAAATATATACACAAGAGAATGGAAAGAGGTTACCATGGTGGGGTGCCTCCCATGAAGAAAGAACTTTTGCGTGATCTAGAAATTTGCAGATAAATCCTCGTTGCAGGTATAGCTTCTAAACCAACAAAAGTCCTTTCTTACAAACGTTTTGGTTGTCACAAGTAACGAACCCCTTTAAAATTGATAACCGAAGTATTTAAACATCGGGTCGTCTTCTCAAGGAACTGCAGGGAGGTGTTCTTATTATTGGTTATGAGTTTTGTAAATTGGGGGTTTTGAAAGTAAGGAACGAGTAATTTAAATGACAAGTAAATCAAATAAATAACTGTAAAATAAACTCTTGGCAAGGTATGAAAATTCGGAAGTCCTATCCTAGTTATCCTTATCAATGGTGATGAGAATTATATTTTGCTCCCACTAAGTCAACCTCTAACTATGAAGGTAAGTCAAGTGGATAAATCAATTTAACACCTAAAGTCCTAGTAAACTCCTAAAGAAACACTAGAGTTATAGGAATTTAGATCAATCAGCAAAGATAACAATTATCAATCACGATGAGTTTGACAACTCAAGAGTTACCAATTAATCAATTTAAGCCAAGAATATAGAAAGCTAAATAAGAATTATAAATCTGGAATACCTCAAATTATTAATTAAGAAAATCAATCTAAACATAGAAAGTTCATAAGCCAATTTGGCAACATAAATAATTAAATGAGAGCATTAAAGTATCTGAAAGTAAAAGAGAAATATAAAGTAAGAGAAATATTGAACCTGACAAAGAGTTGAAATCCTAAATTGAAATAATAAGAAATCCTAACTCCTTTAAGAGGAATCCTAATCCTAAAACCTAAGAGAGAGGAGAGAACCTCTCTCTAAAAACTACATCTAAATCATGAAAAGTGAATAATTGAGGGCCTTCTCTCTGAATGGATGCATTCCCCCACTGTATAACCTCTAATCTGTTCTTTCTGTACTTGGATCTGGGCCAAAAAGGGTTTCAAAAATTGTTGGGAGCGTTTTCTGCAGTTTCTGGTGCGTGGCGTTTGTCACGCGTCCGCGTGGGTCACGTGGTCGCGTCATCTAGGAGTTTTCCTTGTCACACATTCGCTTCGGTCACGCGTACGCGTCATCTGCGTTCTGCGCAAGGCGCGCGTCCGCGTCAGTCACGCATTCGTGTCGCTCCCTTTTCGTGCTAGGCGCGCGGCCACGTCGTCCATGCGTTCGCGTCGTTGCCTGTTTTCCTCAAAAACTCCATTTTGTGCTTTCCTTCTATTTTTGTATGTTTCCTTTCCATCCTTTAATCATTCCTGCCTTAAGAAATCTGAAAATACTCAACACACAAATCACGGCATCGAATGGTAATAAAAGGTAATTAAAATAATTATTTTTAAAGCATAGGAAACATGTTTTTCACATATATCACATAATAAGGAAGGAAAAGTAAAACCATGCAATGTTACATGAATAAGTGGGTGAAGGGTTGAATAAATCACTTAAATTGAGCACAAAATATATCATGAAATATGGGTTTATCAACCTACTTTTGAAGAGAGAAACTTTTGCGTGGTCTATAAATTCGCAGATAAATCCTTGTTGCAGGTATAGCTTCTAAACCAACAAAAGTCCTTTCTTACAAACGTTTTTGTTGTCACAAGTAACAAACCCCTTTAAAATTGATAACCGAAGTATTTAAACCTCGGGTCGTCTTCTCAAGGAACTGCAGGGAGGTGTTCTTATTATTGGTTATGAGTTTTGTAAATTAGGGGTTTTGAAAGTAAGGAACGAGTAATTTAAATGACAAGTAAAATAAATAAATAACTGTAAAATAAACTCTTGGCAAGGTATGAAAATTCAAAAGTCCTATCCTAGTTATCCTTATCCATGGTGATGAGAATTATATTTTTCTCCCACTAGTCAACCTCTAACTATGAAGGTAAGTCAAGTGGATAAATCAATTTAACACCTAAAGTCCTAGTCAACTCCTAAGGAAAGACTAGAGTTATAGGAATTTAGATCAATCAGCAAAGATAACAATTATCAATCACGATGAGTTTGACAATTCAAGAGTTACCAATTAATCAATTTAAACCAAGAATATAAAAAGCTAAATAAGAATCATAAGTCTAAAATACCTCAGTTTATATTAAATAAAGAAAATCCTAACATGAATGGCTCATAAGCCAATTTGGCAACATAAGTAATTAAATGAGAGCATTAAAGTATCTGAAAGTAAAAGAGAAATATAAAGTAAAATAAATATTGAACCTGATAAAGAGTTGAAATCCTAAATCCTTTAAGAGGAATCCTAATCCTAAAACCTAAGAGAGAGGAGAGAACCTCTCTCTAAAAACTACATCTAAATCATGAAAAGTGAATAATTGAGGGCCTCCCTCTGAATGGATGCATTTCCCCACTTTATAACCTCTAATCTGTGCTTTCTGTACTTGGATCTGGGCCAAAAAGGGTTTCAGAAATCGCTGGGAGCGTTTTCTGCAGTTTCTGGTGCGTGGCCTCTGACACGCGTCCGCGTGGGTCACGCGGTCGCGTCATCTTGGAGTTTTCCTTATCACGCATTCGCTTCGGTCACGCATACGCGTCATCTGCGTTATGCTCAAGGCGCGCGTCCGCATCAGTCACGCGTTCGCGTCACTCCATTTTCGTACTAGGCGCACGGCTGCGTCGTCCATGCGTTTGCGTCGGTGCCTGTTTTCCTCAAAAACTCTATTTTGTGCTTTTCTTCTATTTTTGTATGTTTCCTTTCCATCCTTTAATCATTCCTGCCTTAGGAAATCTAAAAATACTCAACACACAAATCACGACATCGAATGGTAATAAAAGGTAATTAAAATAATTATTTTTAAAGCATAGGAAACATGTTTTTCACATATATCACATAATAAGGAAGGAAAAGTAAAACCATGCAATTTCACATGAATAAGTAGGTGAAGGGTTGAATAAATCACTTAAATTGAGCACAAAATATATAATGAAATATAGGTTTATCAACCTCCCTACACTTAAACAATAGCATGTCCTCATGCTAAATCCAAGATAAAGAGTAAGGTAAGGTTAAAGTGGTGGAATCTCATGCAATGCAATCTATTCTAAATGCAACTACCTAAATGAATCATGCAATTTTAATTGTTATTCACTTGTATATAAAGCTTACATGTAGTTAAATTAATTCATATCCTCAAGGAATCATATATGCATAGCCAAACCTTAGATAATGTTAAAGCACTTTTACATTTGAGATGGTTAAAAATATTTCACAAACTTGCAAGACAATTAACAATTTAAGCAGAGATATATGCTGATGAGCTATTGAACCCTCACTGGATTTTGTGTTTACTCTCTAGTCACTCAGTGTTTATTGGGTTAATCACTCTATTATTTTTCGATCCTTTCTTTCTATAACTTTGTTCTTCATCTAACCAATCAACAATTATAGAATACAGACATACAAAAATCATGAGGTCTTATTCAAGGTTGTAATGGGGCCAAGGTAAAGGTAAGGGTATATGTATAAGGCTAAGTGAGCTAATAAGTGAATCCTTGACTAGTCTAAGATCTCACCTAACATACATACTTTATAAATCAAAGTTTCTTAACCTATTTGCCCAGATTTTCCCTCTTTGTATTGCAAACTCATGTATTAAATTTAATTTTATCCCATGTGCATTGATTTTTTTTATTTTGTATTTGGGGAATTTTTGTATCCCCTTATTTAAATACTGGAATATATATATATATATATATATATATTATCAATGCACATGGTAATTCAATTGTTTTGATTTCACATGAACATGCTTCTCAAAATTTTTTTTGGAAGAACTTATTCTTTTTAAATTCCTACTTTGTTTCTATCATCCCATGTTCCCATAAAGTTCCCTATTCTTAAATTGTACATAATATCTATCTTAAGCTAACCAAGGATTCAACTTGGGATTTTTATTTTATTTTTTTGCTTAAGGCTAGTAATGTGGTTATAGAACAGAAGGGGATTTAAAAAGCTCAAGGGGGCTAACAAGAGTGATGTAAAATGTAGGCTAATTTGGGATAATGGTGCACGAATTATGAATCACACTTTTCACAATTCGTACCACTGACCAGCAAGTGCACTGGGTCGTCCAAGTAATACCTCACGTGAGTAAGGGTCGAATCCCACGGAGATTGTTGGTTTGAAGCAATCTATGGTTATCTTGTAAATCTTAGTCAGGAAGTGAATTATGTTTATCAGTTGAATTGCAAATGAACAATAGAGCATGGATTAAAGGTTACTTGTTGTGCAGTAATGGAGAATATGTTGGAGTTTTGGAGATGCTTTGTCTTCTGAATCTCTGCTTTCCTCTGTCTTCTTGTTCACGCACGCACGTCCTCCTATGGCAAGCTGTGTGTTGGTGGATCACCGTTGTCAATGTCTACCTTCCATCCTTCCAGTGAAAACTACGCTCACGCACTCTGTCACAGCACGGCTAATCACCGGTTGGTTCTCAATCCGGTTGGAATAGGATTTACTATCCTTTTGCGTCTGTCACTAACGCCCAGCCCTCAAGAGTTTGAAGCTCGTCACAGTCATTCAATCCCTGAATCCTACTCGGAATACCACAGACAATGTTTAGACTTTCCGGATTCTCATGAATGCCGCCATCAGTTCTAGCTTATACCACGGAGATTCTGATTAAGGAATCTAAGAGATACTCATTCAATCGTATATAGAACGGAGGTGGTTGTCAGGCACACGTTCATGATTTGAAGAAGGTGATGAGTGTCACAGATCATCACCTCCATCACAGTTAAGCGCGAATGAACATCTTAGATAGGAACAAGCATGTTTGAATGGAAAACAGAAATACTTGCATTAATTCAGTGAGACACAGCAGAGCTCCTCACCCCCAACAATGGGGTTTAGAGACTCATGCCATCAGAGAATACAAAGTTTAGATCTAGAATGTCATGAGATGCAAAATAAGTCTCTAAAAGTTGTTTTTATACTAAACTAGTAGACTAGGGTTACAAAATATGAGTAAACTATGATGGATGATGCAGAGATCCACTTCTGGGGCCCACTTGGTGTGTGCTGGGCTGAGACTTAAGCAATTCATGTGCAGAGGCCATTTGTGGAGTTGAACGCCAGTTTTTATGCCAGTTTGGGCGTTCAACTCCAGCTTTTGATCCTTTTCTGGCGCTGGACGCCAGAATTGGGCAGAGAACTAGCGTTGAACGCCAGTTTACTTCGTCTATCATTGTGCAAAGTATGGACTATTATATATTGCTGGAAAGCCCTGGATGTCTACTTTCCAACGCAATTGGAAGCATGCCATTTCGAGTTCTGTAGCTCCAGAAAATCCACTTTGAGTGCAGGGAGGTCAGAATCCAACAGCATCAGCAGTCCTTTTTCAGCCTGAATCAGATTTTTACTCAGCTCCTTCAATTTCAGCCAGAAAAATACTTGAAATTACAGAAAAACACACAACTCAAAGTAAAGTCCAGAAATATGAATTTTTCCTAAAAACTAATGAAAATAGACTAAAAACTAACTAGAACATACTCAAAACTATATGAAATTAACCCCAAAAAGCGTATAAAATATCCGCTCATCACAACACCAAACTTAAACTGTTGCTTGTCCTCAAGCAACTAGACAAATAAAATATAAGATTAATAGGTTGAGAAGCAATAATATCTCAGAGTTTTTGAGTGAAGCTCAGATTCTAATTAGATGAGCGGGACTAGTAGCTTTTTGCTTCTGAACAGTTTTGGCATCTCACTTTATCCATTGAAGCTCAGAGTGATTGGCATCTATAGGAACTTAGAATTCAGATAGTGTTATTGATTCTCCTATTTCAGTGTGATGATTCTTGAACACAGCTATTTTATGAGTCTTGGCCGTGGCCCTAAGCACTTTGTTTTCCAGTATTACCACTGGATACATAAATGCCACAGACACATAATTGGGTGAACCTTTTAGATTGTGACTCAGCCTTGCTAAAGTCCCCAATTAGAGGTGTCCAGAGTTCTTAAGCACACTCTTCTTTTTGTCTTGGACCTTGACTTTAACCGCTCAGTCTCAAGTTTTCACTTGACACCTTCACGCCACAAGCACATAGTTAGGGACAGCTTGGTTTAGCCGCTTAGACCAGGATTTTATTCCTTTAGGCCCTCCTATCCACTGATACTCAAAGCCTTGGGATCCTTTTTATTTGCCCTTGCCTTTTGGTTTTAAGGGTTATTGGCTTTTTGCTCTTGCCTCTTGGTTTTAAGAGCTTTTGGCTTTTTCTGCTTGCTTTTTCTTTTTCTTTCTATTTTTTTTCTGCAAGCTTTGTTCTTTGCTGCTTTTTCTTGCTTCAAGAATCATTTTTATGATTTTTCAGATTATCAATAACATGTCTCATGTTCATCATTCTTTCAAGAGCCAACATATTTAACAGTCTTAAACAACAAATTCAAAAGACATATGCACTGTTCAAGCATTCATTCAGAAGACAGAAAGCATTGCCACCACATGTTACTAATTAGAATTTTTCTTATTAAAAACTCGAAATTTTATTGCCTCTTATTCAAAAGATCTACTATTTTATTCATGTTTGCTGATGATGAGAAAAATAGACTATAACTTAATTGGGGATAAAATCAAACTAGACACTAATTACTACTAATGATCATGTAATGAAGACACAAACATAGATAAGCACTTAACATAGAGAAAACGAAAAACAGAGAAAGTAAGAACAAGGAACGAGTCCACCTTAGTGATGATGGCATTTCCTTCTTGAGGCACCAATGATGTTCTTGAACTCTTTTATGTCTCTTCCTTGCCTTTGTGGCTTGATTCCTAATGATTTTTGGTATTTCTATCCTCAGTTGCTTCCAATAATTATGTGGAGGGAAGTGCATCCCCTGAGGTATCTCTTGATTTGCAGCCACATGTTCTACCACTGAGCTATAGATCCTTCACATAATTGTTTTACCACACCAAACTTAGAATGTTGCTCGCCCTCGAGCAAAAGAAGAGGGAATAGATGAAGAAGAAGATGTGGAAAGAAAAAAAACTAAGATTATAAGGAGGGAAGGTGGGGATCCTGTGGGGTCCACAGATCTTGAAATGATCCTGTGAGGTCCACAGATCTTGAGGTGTCAAGGCATTTACGTCCCTGCACCAATTTAGGCATGCAGAATGCCCTTGCACACAACTCTGGGCATTCAGCGCCAGGTTGGTGCCCATTTTGGGCGTTCAACGCCCATTTACTAGCCATTTCTGGCGTTAAACGCCAGAACCATGCTTGTTCTGGGCGTTCAGCGCCAGGATGTTGCCCATTTTGGGCGTTTCAGCGCCAGAACCATGCTCTGTTCTGGCGTTGAACGCCAGACAGGTGCTTCCTCCAGGGTGTGATTTTTCTTCTGCTGTTTTTGATTCCGTTTTCAATTTTTAATATTTATTTTGTGACTCCACATGATCATGAACCTAATAAAACATGAAAAACCATGAAAATAAATAAAAATTGGGTTGCCTCCCAACAAGCGCTTCTTTAATGTCCTTAGCTGGACCTTGCTGAGCTTTTAATCTAGCTTCAGCCTTGAGCATTCTTGCTCAATTTTGCCTTCAAGACAATGCTTGATTCTCTGTCCATTGACAATGAACTTCTTATCAGAATCAATATCTTGAAGCTCCACATAACCATATGGTGATACACTTGTAATCACGTATGGTCCCCTCCACCGGGATTTCAGTTTCCCGGGGAATAGCCTGAGTCTAGAGTTAAACAACAGAACCTTCTGTCCTGGTTCAAAGATTCTAGATGACAGCTTTCTGTCATGCCACTTTTTTTATTTTTCTTTATAAAGCTTGGCATTTTCGAAAGCTGTGAATCTGAATTCCTCTAGCTCATTTAACTGGAGCAATCGTTTTTCTCCTGCTAGTTTGGCATCAAAGTTTAGGAATCTGGTTGCCCAGTAGGCCTTATGTTCCAGTTCCACGGGCAGTTGACATGCCTTACCATACACGAGTTGGTATGGAGAGGTCCCTATAGGGGTCTTGAATGCTGTCCTGTAAGCCCACAGAGCATCATCCAAGCTCCGTGCCCAATCCTTTCTACGGGTATTTACTGTCCGTTCCAGGATTCTCTTTATTTCTCTATTAGAGACTTCAGCTTGCCCATTGGTTTGTGGATGATATGGAGTGGCCACCTTGTGGCGAATTCCATACCGAACCATGGCAGAGTAAAGCTGTTTATTGCAGAAGTGAGTGCCCCCATCACTGATTAGTACTCTAGGGACACCAAACCTGCTAAAGATATGTTTCTGGAGGAACTTCAACACTGTTTTAGTATCATTGGTGGGTGTGGCAATAGCCTCAACCCATTTTGATACATAGTCAACTGCCACCAGAATATAAGTGTTTGAGTATGATGGTGGGAAAGGTCCCATGAAGTCAATTCCCCATACGTCAAACAACTCAATTTCCAAGATTTCTTGTTGAGGCATGGCGTAATCATGAGGCAGATTACCAGCTCTTTGGCAACTGTCACAGTTACGTACAAACTCTCGGGAATCTTTATAGAGTGTGGGCCAATAGAAGCCACATTGGAGGACCTTGGTGGCTGTTCGCTCACCTCCGAAATGGCCTCCATATTGAGATCCATGGCAATGCCATAGGATCCTCTGTGCCTCTTCTCTAGGCACACACCTATGGATTATTCCGTCTGCACATCTCTTAAAGAGATAGGGTTCATCCCACAAGTAATACTTTGCATCAGTAATTAATTTCTTCTTTTGTATCCTGTTGTACTCCTTGGGTATGAACCTTGCAGCTTTATAGTTTGCAATATCGGCAAACCATGGTGCTTCCTGAATGGCAAATAAATGCTCATCAGGAAACGTCTCAGAGATCTCAAGAAAGGGGAGGGATGTCCCTTCCACTGGCTCTATCCGGGACAGATGATCAGCCACTTGGTTCTCTGTCCCTTTTCTGTCTCTTATTTCTATATCAAACTCTTGCAGAAGCAACACCCATCTGATGAGCCTGGGTTTTGAATCCTGCTTTGTGAGTAGATATTTAAGAGCAGCATGATCAGTATATACAATCACTTTTGATCCTACTAAGTATGATCTGAACTTGTCAACGGCGTAAACCACTGCAAGTAATTCTTTTTCTGTGGTTGTGTAATTTTTCTGGGCATCATTTAAAACGCGACTAGCATAATAAATGACGTGCAAAAGCTTGTCATGCCTCTGTCCCAGCACTGCACCAATGGCGTGATCACTGGCATCACACATTAGCCCAAATGGTAGTGTCCAGTCTGGTGCAGAAATAACTGGTGCGGTGACCAGCTTAGCTTTCAGCGTTTCAAACGCCTGCAGGCACTCTGTGTCAAACACAAATGGCGTGTCAGCAGCTAGCAGATTGCTTAGAGGTTTTGCGATTTTTGAGAAATCCTTTATAAACCTCCTATAGAATCCTGCATGCCCCAGAAAGCTTCTGATTGCCTTAACATTGGCAGGTAGTGGTAATTTTTCAATTACCTCTATTTTTGCTTGATCCACCTCTATTCTCTTGTTTGAGATTTTATGCTCAAGAACAATTCCTTCAGTCACCATGAAGTGACACTTTTCCCAGTTTAAAACTAGGTTAGTCTTTTGGCATCTTTTCAGAACAAGTATCAGGTGATCAAGACAGGAGCTGAATGAGTCTCCATATACTGAAAAGTCATCCATGAAGACTTCCAGAAATTTTTCCACCATATCAGAGAAAATAGAGAGCATGCATCTTTGGAAGGTTACAGGCGCATTACATAGCCCAAATGGCATCCTTCTATAAGCAAACACTCCGGATGGACATGTGAATGTTGTTTTCTCTTGATCCTGGGGATCTACTACAATCTGGTTATAGCCTGAGTAGCCATCCAAAAAGCAGTAATAATCATGACCTGCTAGTCTTTCTAGCATCTGGTCTATGAATGGTAAAGGAAAATGATCCTTTCTGGTGGCTGTATTGAGCCTTCTATAGTCAATACACATGCGCCACCCTGTAACTGTTCTTGTAGGAACCAGTTCATTTTTTTCATTATGAATCACTGTCATGCCTCCCTTTTTTGGGACGACTTGAACAGGGCTCACCCAGGGGATATCAGAAATAGGATAAATAATCCCAGCCTCCAGTAATTTGGTGACCTCTTTCTGCACCACTTCTTTCATGGCTGGATTTAGCCGCCTCTGTGGCTGCACCACTGGTTTGGCATTATCCTCCAATAAGATTTTGTGCATGCATCTAGCTGGGCTTATGCCCTTAAGGTCACCTATGGACCATCCAAGAGCTGTCTTGTGTGTCCTTAGCACTTGAATAAGTGCCTCCTCTTCCTGTGAATTTAAAGCAGAGCTTATGATCACTGGAAAAGTGTCACCTTCTCCCAGAAACGCATATTTCAAGGATGGTGGTAATGGCTTGAGCTCGGGTTTAGGAAGTTTTTCCTCTTTCAGAAGAAAGTTCAGAGGCTCTTTCATGTCCTCTGAATCCTCCAAATCAGGCTGAACATCTTTAAAGATGTCTTCCAACTCTGATTCGAGACTCTCAGCCATGTTGATCTCTTCTACCAAAGAGTCAATAAGATCAACTTTCATGCAGTCTGTTGATGTGTCTGGATGCTGCATGGCTTTGACAGCGTTCAACTTAAACTCATCATCATTGACTCTCAGGGTTATTTCCCCCTGTTGGACGTCAATGAGGGATCGTCCAGTTGCTAGGAAGGGTCTTCCTAGAATGAGAGTAGCACTCTTGTGCTCCTCCATTTCCAGCACAACAAAGTTAGTGGGAAAGGCGAATGGCCCAACTCTGACAATCATGTCTTCAATCACGCCTGATGGGTATTTAGTAGAACCATCAGCAAGTTGGAGACATATCCGGGTTGGTTTAACTTCTTCAGTTAAGCCAAGCTTTCTGATAGTGGATGCAGGTATTAGGTTGATGCTTGCCCCAAGATCGCATAAAGCTGTCTTGGTGTAATTACCTTCTAATATGCATGGTATCAGAAAACTCCCAGGGTCTTTAAGCTTTTCAGGAAAGCTTTTCAGAATGACTGCACTGCATTCTTCAGTGAGGAGAACTCTTTCTGTTTCTCTCCAATCCTTCTTATGACTCAAGATCTCTTTCATGAACTTGGCATAAGAAGGTATTTGCTCAAGTGCTTCTGCAAATGGAATCTTTATTTCAAGAGTCCTGAGATAATCTGCAAAGCGAGCAAATTGCTTATCCTGCTCCTCTTTCCGGAGTTTTTGAGGATAAGGTATCTTGGCTTTATATTCTTCAACCTTAGTTGCTGCAGGTTTATTGCCTACAGAAGTGGTTGAAGAAGCCTTTTTAGAGGGGTTGTTATCAGCATTTGTGTGTGTCTGATTCCTCACTGGCGATTGAGTGCCAGAGTTAGAAACTGGAGTGACGTTAGACGCCAACTCCTTGTCTGTTCCTGGCGTCTGAACGCCAGAATTGTGCCCATTTTGGGCGTTCAGCGCCAGATCTTGCCCAGTTTGGGCGTTCAACGCCAGATCCTTGCCCATTTCTGGCGTTGAACGCCAGTTTTGCCTTGTTTCTGGCGTTGAACGCCAGTTTTGGGCATGGTCTGGGCGTTCAGCACCAGCCTTCCACCAAATTTCTGGCGTTTTAATGCCAGAATTATTTTTCCCTGGGCTCTTACTGTCCTCAGGTGAATTTTGGGTGGTTTGCTCATTCCTTAGCTTTTTGCTGCCTTGAGGTGGGGTATTTAATGTTTTCCCACTTCTTAATTGAACTGCTTGGCATTCTTCTGTTATTTGTCTTGACAGCTGCTGCTTTGTTTGCTTAAACTGTTCTTCCATATGTATATTAGCCATCCTTGTCTCTTGTAGTCTATCTTTGAATTTGGCTAATTGCTTTGTTAGGAAGTCCAATTGCTGATTGAATTCAGCAGCTTGTTTCACAGGACCGAGTTCAGCAGTTGCTGTTTTAACCTCTTCTTTCATGGAAGGGTCACTGCTCAGGTACAGATGCTGATTCCTGGCAACTGTATCAATGAGCTCTTGAGCCTCTTCAATTGTCTTTCTCATGTGGATAGATCCACCAGCTGAGTAATCTAGAGACATCTGAGCTCCTTCTGCAAGCCCATAATAGAAGATGTCTAATTGAACCCACTCTGAAAACATTTCAGAGGGGCATTTTCGTAGCATCTCTCTATATCTTTCCCAGGCATCATAAAGAGATTCATTATCTCCTTGTTTAAAGCCTTGGATGTCCAGCCTTAGCTGTGTCATCCGTTTTGGGGGAAAGTACTGATTCAGGAATTTTTCTGTTAGCTGCTTCCATGTCCTTATGCTGGCCTTAGGTTGGTTATTCAACCACCTCTTAGCTTGATCTTTTACAGCAAATGGAAACAGTAACAGTCTGTAGACATCCTAATCTATTTCTTTATCATGTACTGTGTCAGCAATCTGTAGAAACTGTGCCAGAAACTCTGTAGGTTCTTCCTGTGGAAGATCGGAATACTGGCAACTTTGCTGCACCATGATAATGAGCTGAGGATTCAACTCAAAGCTACTGATTCCAATGGAGGGTATGCAGATGCTACTCCAATATGAAGCAGTAGAGGGGTTAGAATATGACCCCAGAGTCCTCCTGGACTGTTCATTTCCACTTAGATCCATGATGGAGAAAGGGAGATGATGTAAAATAAAAAATTTATGTTTATTTATTTATTTATTTATTTATTTCGAAAATAAAATAAATTAAAATAAAATAAATAAAAATGGTTAAAAATTTTCGAAAAAATGAGGAGAGAGAGAAGGTGGTTAGGAAGTTTTGAAAAAGATATGATTTGGAAAAGATTTTAAATTTTAAAAAAAATCTGAAATTTTTTTTTTAAATAATTTTCGAAAATTTGTTTTAAAAATAGAGAGAAAAGATATTTTTAAATTTAGTGAGGAAAGAGAAAAACAATAAGATAGCACAAGATTTAAAATTTTTAGATCTAATGCTCCTTGTTTTTGAAAATTTTGGAGGGAAAACACCAAGGAACACCAAACTTAAAAATTTTAAGATCAAGACAAAAGGAAAACTCAAGAACACTTTGAAGACTCACAAGAACACAAGAACATGAAGAAAGAACATCAAACTTAAAATTTTTAGAAAACCAAACCAAAATTTTCGAAAACTAAAAAGGGAAATCAACAAGAAAACACCATACTTAAAGTTTGGCACACAATTTAATAGAGAAATTATTATTTATGAAAAAGAAGGTTTTGAAAAGAATATAAAAGATTCTAACCCAATTACCAAGAACACAGATTAACGCTCTAGCCAAATGAGTTATGAATGTAACACTTGTTTTGAAGAAGTATATTTTTTTTTTTGAAAAATCAACAAGAAAACACCAAACTTAAAGTTTGGCACAGGATTTAATAAAAAAAATTATTTTTGAAAAAGATTTTAAAAAATATGATAGCCAATTACCATGAACATAAACACCACGTTCTAACTAATTGAGCTATAAATTTAAAGTGTTTTAACAAGGGATAAATAATGAAAGACTCTAAACCAAAAAAAGAAAAATTTTTCCTAATCTAAACAACAAAATAAACCGTTAGTTGTCCAAACACGAACAATCCCCGGCAACGGCGCCAAAAACTTGGTGCACGAATTATGAATCACACTTTTCACAACTCGTACCACTGACCAGCAAGTGCACTGGGTCGTCCAAGTAATACCTCACGTGAGTAAGGGTCGAATCCCACGAAGATTGTTGGTTTGAAGCAATCTATGGTTATCTTGTAAATCTTAGTCAGGAAGTCAATTATGTTTATCAGTTGAATTGCAAATGAACAATAGAGCATGGATTAAAGGTTACTTGTTGTGCAGTAATGGAAAATATGTTAGAGTTTTGGAGATGCTTTGTCTTCTGAATCTCTGCTTTCCTCTGTCTTCTTGTTCACGCACGCACATCCTCCTATGGCAAGCTGTGTGTTGGTGGATCACCGTTGTCAATGGCTACCTTCCATCCTTCCAGTGAAAACTACGCTCACGCACTCTGTCACAGCACGGCTAATCACCGGTTGGTTCTCAATCCGGTTGGAATAGGATTTACTATCCTTTTGCGTCTGTCACTAACGCCCAGCCCTCAGGGTTTTGAAGCTCGTCACAGTCATTCAATCCCTGAATCCTACTCGGAATACCACAGACAAGGTTTAGACTTTCCGGATTCTTATGAATGCCGCCATCAGTTCTAGCTTATACCACGGAGATTCTGATTAAGGAATCTAAGAGATACTCATTCAATCGTATATAGAATGGAGGTGGTTGTCAGGCACACGTTCATGATTTGAGGAAGGTGATGAGTGTCACAGATCATCACCTCCATCACAGTTAAGCGCGAATGAACATCTTAGATAGGAACAAGCATGTTTGAATGGAAAACAGAAATACTTGCATTAATTCAGCGAGACACAGCAGAGCTCCTCACCCCCAACAATGGGGTTTAGAGACTCATGCCATCAGAGAATACAAAGTTTAGATCTAGAATGTCATGAGATGCAAAATAAGTCTCTAAAAGTTGTTTTTATACTAAACTAGTAGACTAGGGTTACAAAATATGAGTAAACTATGATGGATGATGCAGAGATCCACTTCTGGGGCCCACTTGGTGTGTGCTAGGCTGAGACTTAAGCAATTCACGTGCAGAGGCCATTTGTGGAGTTGAACGCCAGTTTTTATGCCAGTTTGGGCGTTCAACTCCAGCTTTTGATCCTTTTCTGGCGCTGGACGCCAGAATTGGGCAGAGAACTCGCATTGAACGCCAGTTTACGTCGTCTATCCTTGTGCAAAGTATGAACTATTATATATTTCTGGAAAGCCCTGGATGTCTACTTTCCAACGCAATTGGAAGCATGCCATTTTGAGTTCTGTAGCTCTAGAAAATCCACTTTGAGTGCAGGGAGGTCAGAATCCAACAGCATCAGCAGTCCTTTTTCAGCCTGAATAAGATTTTTACTCAGCTCCTTCAATTTCAGCCAGAAAAATACCTGAAATTACAGAACAACACACAACTCATAGTAAAGTCCAGAAATATGAATTTTTTCTAAAAACTAATGAAAATAGACTAAAAACTAACTAGAACATACTCAAAACTATATGAAATTAACCCCAAAAAGCGTATAAAATATCCGCTCATCAGATAACTGAGGAAAAATTCAAATGATGGCCTCAATCATCTCTTGGTATGTATCTATATTCTATAATTGGACATATAGATTAAAACAAAGTAAAGAACATCAGAATGAAAAAGAAGGGTAAAACACACAGGAATGAAATTTATGGTTTGAATGCAACCATACAATTAAGCTCAAAACTCACAGGCTGTGTGTTCTCCAGCTCAAAAATCATATATCAGTTATATATGTCATGCAAGTAAAAATTAAGAGTTCCCATTATTCTCAATGTAAATCTTAGGGTGGCCCTTAAAATCTTAGTGTTGTTCCTTGATGAAATGTTGTTAACTAACTAACATGTAATGCTATATATACAAGGTGTGTGGATTGTTTTAATTTACTAAAGTCTCTAGTTTACTTCCTTTTTATTTTCAATTTAAACCAAACTATCATATGCTAAAAGGGTAAACTATACTAATGAATCCACATATTCTATAACTAATAAGTTTAGAATTGCAAACTAAACTAAATGGCTAAAATATGAACTAAAGTGAAAAATGCGGAAAATAGGGTAGAAATATAGCAAAAGAACAATGTATAAGTATTGATAAAAATAAAAATAAAAATAAAAATACAGAAAAAATAAACAAAATAAGATAAAAAAGAGTCTGTAGTGGTTCACCAAAAAGATATGTCAGGGATGGCTACCTCCCCACACTTAAAATAAAGCATCGTCCTCGATGCTCACTCAAGCTGGGTGTGAAGAAGTGTCATCACCGGAAGGATGGGCTGCTGGTGTCTCTGTGGTGACCTAAGGGTCTGCAGACTGCATAAGGGTAGGAGGATCTGTCTGCTGCAGTGGAGGTGCTGATGGAGAGGGATCTCTGGGTCTGCGGCCTGAACCTGATGTGGCTCCTCACGCTGTGGTGCAGCCCGCTCTGGTCCTGCCTGCTCAGTCGCTCTCTGTGCATGTGTCTCATCCTCATGCTCGTCCGCCTCCTCCTCAGATGGCTCTGATGGTGTATCAGGCTCGGAGGGGATGTCACCGCCAGATCGGATCATCAACTTGAGGTTCTCATAGCGTCGCTTGTTGCGACGCTCAGATCTCTCATATCGTCGTCGGTTGCGGCGCTCCCTCTGGTCCAGCTACTGAAATAAGCGGTGCACGAGGTGGTAAACGGGCTCTGAGGCAGGTGGAGGTGCAGTGGTGGTAGCTGGGGCAGCAGTAGAAGAAGAAGGGGCAGCTGAAGGTGTGGCTGTCTCATCAAAAGCGGTGAGGAATGGGGGTCTGTAACCCAAAGCCTGAAACTTCCTACTGTGAGGGATAATCTTCTTGCAGTCTGCAGCAGGTGGCTTTTCATCAGCCAGCTCCCAAGGCACGTCAGCTCGACGGCCGAGCTGTGTAATCAAATAAGGAAAAGGAAGAGTGCCTCGGATATGGACCCTGGCCATGTAATACCTGATGAAACGTGGAAGATACATGTCCTTACCCTCCATCACGCACCAGATGAGGGTGATCATAGCAGCAGGCAGCTCCGTCTCATGAGTGCTCGGCATAACAAAGTTGCTCAGGATCTGGTGCCAGAGCCGAGCCTCATCATTCAGATACATCAGCTTGATTCCCTTAGGCATTGCTGTATTCTTTCCCATGAACCATGGAACAGTAGGATCAAGGGCTATCCTCTGCTTGACAGCATCCCAGTCAAACCTCAGAAAGCTGATAAACCCATATTTTATGATATACTTTGTGCCTAATTTAAGTGATTTATTCAATCCTTCACTCACTTATTCATATAAATTGCATGGTTTTACTTTCCCTTCCTTATTATATGATGTATGTGAAAAACATGTTTCCTATGCTTTAAAAATAATTATTTTAATTACCCTTTACTTCCATTTGATGCCGTGATTCGTGTGTTGAGTAGTTTCAGATCTTCTAAGGGAGGAATGACTTAAATGATGGAAAGGAAACATACAAAATTAGAAGAAAAGCATAAAACGAAGTCTTTGAAGAAACAGGCAGTGACGCGATCGCATGAGCGACGCGGCTGTATGCCAGCGCGAAATGGTAGTAACGCGGACGCATGATTGAAGCGACCGCGTGATAAGGAAAACTCCAAATGACGCGACCGCGTGACCCACGCGGACGCTTGACGGAGGTCACACACCAGAAATTACAGAAAATGCTCCCAGCGATTTCTGTAGCCCTTTTTGGCCCAAATCCAAGTCCAGAAGGCACAGATCAGAGGTTATGAAGTGGGGGAATGCATCCATTCAGAGGAGAGTCTCCAATTAGCTAGTATTCATGAATTAGATGTAGTTTTAAGGGAGAGGTTC
Organism: Arachis ipaensis; assembly: GCF_059453495.1. Lineage (NCBI taxonomy): Eukaryota > Viridiplantae > Streptophyta > Magnoliopsida > Fabales > Fabaceae > Arachis > Arachis ipaensis. The sequence continues at coordinate 123,750,977 of NC_142442.1, read as the reverse complement.
TCTCCTCTCTCTTTTAGGATTTAGAATTAGGATTTCTTTTGCTTTCAGGATTATCTCTTTTTATCAGGTTAAACATTCCTTTTTATTTATCTTCTCAATTTAGTTTATGAATTCTTCTATGTTACAGATTACTCTTTGAATTAATGTTATTTGAGGTATTTCAGTTTATTATTGCTCTCTTTTATTTATGTTACTGTTGCTTCCAATCTGAAGACATTTTTATTCCAGTAGATTTACTTTTCCCCTTTTATCTTGGTTAAGAAATCAGTAACTCAGGAGTTATCAAACTCAACATGATTGATAATTGTTATCTTTGCTAATTGAATTGAACTTCAATAATTTCAATCTTTCCTTAGGGATTAACTAGGATTTGAAGATCAACATAATTAGTCACTTGACCTTTCTTTACTTTAAGTAAAGGCTAACTAAGTGGAATTAAGATTCAATTTTTATCATCATTGATAAGGATAACTAGGATAGAACTTCCAATTTCTCATACCTTGCCAAAAGTTTATTTTACAGTTATTTATTTACTTTACAGTCTTTTACTTATTTTAATTGCAATTTAAATTACTTGTTCCTCATCTTCAAAACCCCGATTTACAATCTTCATAACCAATAATAAGAACATACTTCCCTGCAGTTCCTTGAGAAGACGACCCGAGGTTAAATACTTCGGTTATCAATTTATTAAGGAGTTTGTTACTTGTGACAACCAAAACGTTTTTAAGAAAGGTTGATTTCCTGGTTTAGTAACTATACTTGCAACGAGAGTTTACTATAACTTCTAAACCATCAATCTTCAGTTCTTTCAAAATGGCGCTGTTGCCAGGAAACTGCAATCGTGTGCCTTATTATTGGTTATTGTAAATATTTCTCTTTTACTTGTTTATTTATTCTTATTCTCTTCTTTTATTTTTATTAGCTACTATGAATTCTCACCCCTCTCGCTTTGAGTTTGGTTCTAATATTGTTGAAAAGAGTGAAAGTTATAATAGGAACATGCATCAAGGTCAGAGCAATCAAAGATGGATGGAGCCAAGAGGATCTGATCAACCCTTTAGGGAACAACACCCTCCAAGATATCATGGACAAAGACCATTCTACAATACATACCAAGCCAATAGACATGGTGGACAACCTTGTAGTTACCAACAAGCTCCACCCTGTGCATATAGGCCATCTTCTCAACATGACTTCGAACCACTACACTCACAAGCTCCTTTTCACCATTCACCATCATATGATCCTCATTTATGCCAATTCTAATCCAATTACTCCCAAACACCACCACTTCCCCATGTACCACATCCAAATCCATCACCCCGAGAATCAGAGGTTCGCCTCAAGGAAACAGTAGCTCAACTTCAAACAACCCTTCATCAACTGGAGCAAGCTATAAGTCAATTATCTTCTAGACGTTCGAACATTCAAGGACCTTCCATAGCCCCATGTGGACAATCGAAAGAAGAGCGTAGCATGAAGGAGATACTAGAAACTCCAGTGGACAGAACAGGGCATGACTTCGTACTGGAACAAGTAGAGGAAGCTGTCATTGTAAAAGAAGAAGAGTTGGTTGAAGACTTAGGAGACGCTGAACTTCCATGGGAATCCAGAATTGTGAAAAATTCTGTCAAGGACGTTACAATTGATGCTAAGGAGGATAGTGCACAACTCCCAAAGCAAGTCTTTTATGAAGAACTAGACGGAATAATCCAAGAAGCAAGTTTCCTTGATGATGATAATCTCAAGTCAAGTTCTCCCAGTAATGAACTTGCATCAGCAAGTGAATTCTTTGAGATCGAAGAATCTTCCCCAAGTGAATACGAAGATGATGCGGAGGTAGATTTCTCTCAACCTCCCGTTTATGACTTAAGTGACGAGGAAGACATAGAAAGCTTTGATCAGGACATGGATGCATTTGAAGAAGTCTGCAAGGGAGTAGAACTTACAGAACCAAAAGCGCATGTCTTCTTCAGCCTTTTGGTAACCGTCAGGCTGATCTGACTTACGCTGAAGCTGGAGGATATCCTCAATGGCTTCCTCAGTGACTAGTATCTGTTTCCCTCTAAGGTGCACTGCATCCAGGGAAATCTTGAAATAGTTGCAGTAAAACTCCCAGAAAGGATAACTTAAGGACAATTGGTTGATAAACCCATATTTCATGATATATTTTGTGCTCAATTTAAGTGATTTATTCAACCCTTCACCCACTTATTCATGTGAAATTGCATGGTTTTACTTTTCCTTCCTTATTATGTGATATATGTGAAAAACATGTTTCCTATGCTTTAAAAATAATTATTTTAATTACCTTTTATTACCATTCGATGCCGTGATTTGTGTGTTGAGTATTTTCATATTTTCTAAGGCAAGAATGATTAAAGGATGGAAAGGAAACATACAAAAACGGAAGGAAAGCACAAAATGGAGTTTTTGAGGAAAACAGGCAGCGACGCGAACGCATGGACGATGCGACCGCGCGCCTAGCACGAAAAGGGAGCGACGCGAACGCGTGACTGACGCGGACGCGCGCCTTGAGCAGAACGCAGATGATGCGTACGCGTGACCGAAGCGAACGCGTGACAAGGAAAACTCCTAGATGACGCGACCGCGTGACCCACGCGGATGCGTGACAGACGCCACGCACCAGAAACTGCAGAAAATGCTCCCAGCAATTTCTGAAACCATTTTGGCCAAGATCCAAGTACAGAAAGCACAGATTAGAGGTTATAAAGTGGGGGAATGCATCCATTCAGAGAGAAGGCCCTCAACTATTCACTTTTCATGATTTAGATGTAGTTTTTAGAGAAAGGTTCTCTCCTCTCTCTTAGGTTTTAGGATTAGGATTCCTCTTAAAGGAATTAGGATTTCTTATTATTTCAATTTAGGATTTCAACTCTTCATCAGGTTCAATATTTCTCTTACTTTATATTTCTCTTTTACTTTCAGATACTTTAATGCTCTCATTTAATTACTTATGTTGCCAAATTGGCTTATGAACTCTCTATGTTTAGATTGATTTTCTTAATTAATAATTTGAGGTATTCCAGATTTATAATTCTTATTTAGCTTTCTATATTCTTGGCTTAAATTGATTAATTGGTAACTCTTGAGTTGTCAAACTCATCGTGATTGATAATTGTTATCTTTGCTGATTGATCTAAATTCCTATAACTCTAGTCTTTCTTTAGGAGTTGACAAGGACTTTAGGTGTTAAATTGATTTATCCACTTGACTTACCTTCATAGTTAGAGGTTGACTTAGTGGGAGCAAAATATAATTCTCATCACCATTGATAAGGATAACAAGGATAGGATTTCCGAATTTTCATACCTTGCCAAGAGTTTATTTTACAGTTATTTATTTAATTTACTTGTCATTTAAATTACTCGTTCCTTACTTTCAAAACCCCCAATTTACAAAACTCATCACCAATAATAGGAACACCTCCCTGCAGTTCCTTGAGAAGACGACCCGAGGTTTAAAGACTTCGGTTATCAATTTATAATGGGATTTGTTACTTGTGACAACCAAAACGTTTGTAAGAAAGGACTTTTGTTGGTTTAGAAGCTAGACCTGCAACGAGGATTTATCTGCGAATTTCTACACCACGCAAAAGTTCTCTCTTCAAAATGGCGCCGTTGCCGGGGAACTGCAAACGTGTGCCTTATTATTTTTTATTATAAATATTTTTTCTTTTACTTGTTTATTTGTTTTTGTTTTTCTCTTTTATTTCTATTTGCTACTATGAATTCTCACCCCTCTCGCTTTGAGTTTGGTTCTAAATTTATTGAAAGGAGTGGAAGCTATAACAAGAATATGCATCAAGGTCTAAGCAATCAAAGATGGATGGAGCCAAGAGGCCCTGATCAACCCTTTAGGCAACAACACCCTCCAAGATGTCATGGGCGAGGACCACTCTACAATGCATACCAAACTGATAGATATGGTGGACCCCCTTGTAATTACCAGCAAGCCCCACCCTGTGCTTATAGACCATCCTCTCAACGTAGCTTTGAACCACCACACTCACAAGCTCCTTTTCACCATTCACCACCGTATGATCCTTACCCACCACAATTCCAATCAAATTACTCCCAAGAACAACCACAATCTTATTTTGAACCCTCTTCCCCAACCAATGATCCCTCACACCCACCCCAACCTCCAATGAATGACAAACTTCGTGTTCTTCTTCAAGGGCAAGTGAGGATGCAAAAGGTCATATTGGAACTCACTACTGCCTTAACTGAGGTAGTCAATATAATAGCTTCCCGACATCTGAGCACTCAAAATACTCCCATGGCTGCATGTGGAGAATCAAAAGAAGAGCGTAGCATGAAGGAAACACTGGAAACTCCCGTGGACAATGAGGAGCATGGCTTTGTATTGGAACAAGTGGAGGAAGCCATGATAGCTGTAGAGGAAGAAGTGGTTGAAGATTTAGGAGATGCTGAACCTCCATGGGAATCGAGAGCTGTAAAGGATTCTGCTGAAAAGTTAGAAATTGATGCCAAAGAGGACAGTGCACAACCTCCAAAGCATAAACCTTGTGAAAAATTGGACAGAACAGACCGAAAAGTTGATTCCATAGGCAGTGATGATCATGAATCAAGCTCTCCTAATCACGAACTCGCATCCGCAACTGAACTCCTTGAGCCTGAAGAATCCTATCCAACTGAATACGAAGATGATGTCGAGGTAGATTTCTCTCAACCTCCAACGTATGACTTGAGTGACGAGGAAGACATAGAAGACTTTGATCAAGACGCAGTTGCAGTTGAAAAATTTTGCAAAGAAGTGGAGGAATTCACAGAAGAATACAAGGGAGTAGAACTTACAGAACCACTGGAAACACCTGTCCCAAGGCCATTACCACCTAATACAAGCTTCAAGTCGGTACAATCCTTAACCTTTATCTTTACTTTTCCATTTGAATATGGTTTGCTTGAAACAGATGGCCAGCTTAGAGCTCTCTCCGGCTTTAAGAGTAAGAGGGAAATAGCTCGTGCTCAGAGCTGGTGTGCAAGATTCAATAAGGTTTCACGCTTCAATTCGAAGTGCAAGGATTGCTGTCAAGTTCAATTGAATCGGTCTCATAAGACGTTTGGTCATCTTGGTGAGAATACAATCTCTGAACTGCTCAGATGGATGAATATAGATCAAGACAAAAGCGAATTTAAAAGCAAAGTTTGGGATCCTGGAATCTATTCTGACATTCGTCACCCCGGGAGCCTGAGAATCTATTTGGAGCTGCTTAAAAGCTTCACATGCCTAGTTTGGGCCCGCAGAGGCCGTTGGCATTCCAAACATTAGTGGAGATTTCTGGATGAATTTAAGCATAAGCCACCATAACAGGAAGCTCATCCAATGTCCAACTTAAGGACTTTAACTAAAAGTGCTAGGTGGGAGACAACCCACCATGGTATGGTCATTTCTTTTTACAATTTTATTTTATGTTATTTGTTTTTTTATTATATTATTTTCATTGAACCTGAATATTATTCATTAGCATTGCATACTGCATAACTGCATAATTGCATAATTGCATAATTGCATAAAAAAAAAAGGGCGCGACGCGACCGCGTCGCTAATGCGTTCGCGTCAGTCGCGAAAAACACCTCCCACGCGTCCGCGTCACTCACGTGAACGCGTGATCTGGAAATCGGCGTAAAAATCCAACGTCTAGAAATCTGGACTGGAATCGTGCAGCTGGTGTGCGTTTAGCACAAAACAACTCACGCGTTCGCGTCCCTGACGCGGACGCGTCACTTGCAAAACACTCATCCCACGTGAAAGCGTGAGCGACACGTCCGCGTCGCGTGGATAGCATGGCACCCTAAATGGAGACAGAGAGTTGTGCTGAAACAACGCTGGAAGTGTGCGTCTAGGACAATTTCCAGTGACGCGGCCGCGTGCCTAGCACGAAAAGGGAGCGACGCGAACGCGTGACTGACGCGGACGCGCGCCTTGAGCAGAACGCAGATGACGCGTACGCGTGACCGAAGCAAACGCGTGACAAGGAAAACTCCCAGATGACGCGACCGCGTTACCCACGCAGATGCGTGACAGACGCCACGCACCAGAAATTGGAGAAAATGCTCCCAGCGATTTTTGAAACCCTTTTTGGCCCAGATCTAAGTACAGAAAGCACAAATTAGAGGTTATAAAGTGGGGGAATGCATCCAATCAGAGAGAAGGCCCTCAATTATTCACTTTTCATGATTTAGATGTAGTTTTTAGAGAGAGGTTCTCTCCTCTCTCTTAGGTTTTAGGATTAGGATTCCTCTTAAAGGAATTAGGATTTCTTATTATTTCAATTTAGGATTTCAACTCTTTATCGGGTTCAATATTTCTTTTACTTTATATTTCTCTTTTACTTTCAGATACTTTAATGCTCATTTAATTATTTATGTTGCCAAATTGGCTTATGAACTCTCTATGTTTAGATTGATTTTCTTAATTAATAATTTAAGGTTTTCCAGATTTATAATTCTTATTTAGCTTTCTATATTCTTGGCTTAAATTGATTAATTGGTAACTCTTGAGTTGTCAAACTCATCGTGATTGATAATTGTTATCTTTGCTGATTGATCTAAATTCCTATAACTCTAGTCTTTCCTTAGGAGTTGACTAGGACTTTAGGTATTAAATTGATTTATCCACTTGACTTACCTTCATAGTTAGAGGTTGACTTAGTGGGAGCAAAATATAATTCTCATCACCATTGATAAGGATAACTAGGATAGGACTTCCGAATTTTCATACCTTGCCAAGAGTTTATTTTACAGTTATTTATTTAATTTACTTGTCATTTAAATTACTCGTTCTTTACTTTCAAAACCCCAATTTACGAAACTCATAACCAATAATAAGAACACCTCCCTGTAGTTCCTTGAGAAGACGACCTGAGGTTTAAATATTTCGGTTATCAATTTTAAAGGGGTTTGTTACTTGTGACAACTAAAACATTTGTAAGAAAGGACTTTTGTTGGTTTAGAAGCTAGACCTGCAACGAGGATTTATCTGCGAATTTCTAGACCATGCAAAAGTTCTCTCTTCAAAAATGGCGCCGTTGCCGGGGAACTCCAAACATGTGTCTTATTATTGGTTATTGTAAATATTTTTTCTTTTATTTGTTTATTTGTTTTTGTTTTTCCCTTTTATTTCTATTAGCTACTATGAATTCTCACCCATCTCGCTTTGAGTTTGGTTCTAAATTTGTTGAAAGGAGTGGAAGCTATAACAGGAATATGCATCAAGGTCTAAGCAATCGAAGATGGATGGAGCCAAGAGGCCCTGATAAACCCTTTAGGCAACAACACCCTCCAAGATGTCATGGGCGAGGACCACTCTACAATGCATACCAAGCTGATAGATATGGTGGACCTCCTTGTAATTACCAGCAAGCCCCACCCTGTACTTATAGACCATCCTCTCAACGTAGCTTTGAACCACCATACTCACAAGCTCCTTTTCACCATTCACCACCATATGACCCTTATCCACCACAATTCTGATCCAATTACTGCCAAGAACCACCACATTCTTATTTTGAACCCTCTCTCCCAACCAATGAACCCTCATACCCACCCCAACCTCCAATGAAAGACAAACTTCGTGTTCTTCTTCAAGGGCAAGCGAGGATGCAAAAGGGCGTACTGGAACTCACTACTGCCTTAACTGAGGTTGTAAATATAATAGCCTCCCGACATCTGAGCACTCAAAATACTCCCATGGCTGCATGTGGAGAATCAAAAGAAGAGCGTAGCATGAAGGAAACACTAGAAACTCTGGTGGACAATGAGGAGCATGGCTTTGTATTGGAACAAGTGGAGGAAGCCATTATAGCTATAGAGGAAGAAGTTGATTCCATAGGCAGTGATGATCATGAATCAAGCTCTCCTAATCACGAACTCACATCCGCAACTGAACTCCTTGATCCTGAAGAATCTTATCCAAGTGAATACGAAGATGATGTCGAGGTAGATTTCTCTCAACCTCCAACGTATGACTTGAGTGACGAGGAAAACATAGAAGACTTTGATCAGGACGCAGTTGCAGTTGAAATATTTTGCAAAGAAGTAGAGGAATTCACAGAAGAATACAAGGGAGTAGAACTTACAGAACCACTGGAAACACCTGTCCCAAGGCCATTACCACCTAATACAAGCTTCAAGTGGGTACAATTCTTAACCTTTATCTTTACTTTTCCACTTGAATATGGTTTGCTTGAAACAGATGGCCAGCTTAGAGCTCTCTGCGACTTTAAGAGTAAGAGGGAAATGGCTCGTACTCAGAGCTGGTGTACAAGGTTCAATAAGGTTCCGCGCTTCGATTCGAAGTGCAAGGATTGGTATCAAGTTCAATTGAATGGGTCTCGGAAGACGTTTGGTCATCTTGGTGAGAATACAATTCCTAAACCGCCCGGATGGAAGAATATAGATCAAGACAACGGCGGATTTAAAAGCAAAGTTTGGGATCCTGGAATCTATTCTGACATTCGTCACCCCGGGAGCATGAGAATCTATTTGAAGCTGCTCAAAAGCTTCACATGCCTAGTTTAGGACCCCAGAGGCTGTTGGCATTCCAAACATTGGTGGAGATTTCTGGATGAATATAAGCATAAGCCACCATAACAGGAAGCTCATCCAATGTCCAACTTAAGGACTTTAACTAAAAGTGCTAGGTGGGAGACAACCCACCATGGTATGGTCGTTTATTTTTTCAATTTTATTTCATGTTGTTTGTTTTTATATTATATTATTTTCATTGAACCTGAATATTATTCATTAGCATTGCATACTGCATAACTGCATAATTGCATAATTGCATAAAAAAAAGCGCGACGCGACCGCGTTGCTAAAGCATTCGCGTCAGTCGCAAAAAACACCTCCCACGCATCCGCGTCACTCACGCGAACGCGTGATCTGGAAATCGGCGTAAAAATATCCAACGTAGAGAAATCTGGGCTGGAATCGTGCGGCTAGTGTGCGTTTAGCACAAAACGGCCCACGCGTTCGCGTCCGTGATGCAAACGCGTCACTTGCAAAAACACTCATCCCACGCGAAAGCGTGAGCGACGCATCCGCGTCGCGTGGATCTTATGGCCCCCTAAATGGAGACAGAGAGTTGTGCTGAAACGACGCTGGAATTGTGCGTTTAGCACAATTTCTAGCGACGCGGTCGCGATCCTCACATGACCACGTCATTCATCTTTTACCCATTCCATGCGATCGCGTCAACCACGCGACCGCGCCAACCCCATTTCACCCTAGTCACGCGATCGCGTGCCCCACGCGTTCGCCTCGATTGAAAATCCACTAACCCCCAGTGACGCGAACCCTAACCCCATCGCGTCCCCCATACCCCCCTTCTTCTTCCTCTCTTCTCTGCAACCCTCCCTCCTCCACCACCCAACCACCAACACCTCCAGCCACCACCACTGACCACCGCAACACCCCCACCACCACACCCCATCGCCGAAAACCACCCCCTCTCTCCTTCTCTTCTTTTTTTTCTCCCTCAACCCTCCCTCCTCCGCCACTGCCCCCCACCGCGGCCAGCCACGACCGCCCCCCACCAGCGCCACCTCCAACCCACAACCCTTGCCCCCTTCTCCCTTCCTCTCCACCTCACCCAACCCAAACCCCAGCCTCCAACCCGCCCTTCTCCGCCAAAGCGCCGCCACTGCCCCCCAGCACCGCCGTGCCCCTTTCCAGCACCGCCACTTCACAACCGCCATCTCTCTGCTCCCTACCTTAGTTCATACGCATACCAGGTTCCGCCGAACGCCACTTTTCTTTCATTTGTAGTTAGTTGCATACTTTTCAGTTTATGTTCAAAATTAGGCTAGTTAGAGATGCATGTTAGTAGTGGATTCTAGGTGGTTAGGTATCTAGGATGTGGTTAGTGGATTTAGGCCTGATAATTGCACCGTACTTGTTGCTTATTCTGTACTTTTGATCTGGCTGTGGTGTTCATACTGTTCATATGCTATTCTCTACTGTTTCATGCTGCTGTTGCACTGCTCTTTCATGCTCTTGTTATCTATGTCTATTTGAAGCTTTATTTAAATTCATATGAACTGTTTTTCTCACTGTTTATTTCCCAGGAACATCCAATTTTAGCCAGAATGCTGCCCAAATTTTTGCAAATTGTTTCATTTTTACATTCAGGAATTGGTTTTGGCAATTTTCAATTTTGCACTACTTAGCTACAACTGAACCAATTCATGAATGCACGGGCCAGCATTCTTTTTCCTTTCAATTTCCTGGTTCATAAATTGCACTTTTGATGATTCGATTTCAATTTTTGCTATTTCTATATCTATATGAATCATCATCATCCTGTTATCCTTGCTTGAATATGAGTTGATTATTCTTTAAATTTGTGAATTTCTTGTTACCTAGGAAACATTTATCATGCCACTTACTTTAACTTTCTTTCTCCTAACTCCCTGCTTTCCACTTTCTAACCTCTTTTTCACTTTCACCCACTTTTAACTTTCTAACTTCTCCCTTTGCTTTTTAACTAACTCCTTCAACTTTTTAACTCATGGCATGATTATTGTTTCTCCTACTTAACAGTTATTCTACTTATAATATGTTTTGGATTGTGATTTCTCATCTCAGATTTTTAACTCCGAAATAATCCAAAAAGTACATTTATTTCACTCATTTCATTATTCTACTGCTCTTTTGCCACTATGTGCTTATATTGATATTATTCTTTTTGCCTACTTGTTTTCCTGCTTTGTTCTTCATTTATATCCTGGAATTTCTGCTTTTCAGGATGTCTGACCCTCAACGAAAAGGAAAAGGTAAGGCAACCACTGGTAAAAGAAAAAGAGGTGAAACCTCTATGTCTATCCTGGACATTATGCATGATGACTCCTGGTGGGAAAAGCACTTTACCCCGCAGGAGAAGGCTGACCAGCTCCTCACTGCCAATGATCCGGTAAAATTTGCAAACAGATACTGTGAGCTGAAGTATCCAGTGTTTGCCACCTCCAGGAACCTGTACCTGGAGAGAACTCTGAAAATTCCAGAAGAACTACAGCAGTACACCTTCGATCAGATAAAACAGAGAGGCTGGTTCTTCTTGGAGAGAAACTTGACAGAGGTTAATGCTTCCTGGGTCCAGGAGTTTTACTGCAACTATTTCAAGACTTCCCTGGATGCAGTGCACCTCAAAGGGAAACAGATACTGGTCACTGAGGAAGCCATTGAGGATATCCTCTAGCTTCAGCCTAAGTCAGATAAGCCTGATGGTTACCAAAAGGCTGAAGAGGACATGCGCTTTCTGAGGTTCGACTGGGATGCTGTCAAGCAGAGGATAGCCCTTGATCCTACTGTTCCATGGGTTATGGAAAAGAATACAGTAATGCCTAAGGGAATCAAGCTAATGTATCTGAATGATGAGGCTCGGCTCTGGCACCAGATCCTGAGCAACTTTGTTATGTCGAGCACTCATGAGACGGAGCTGCCTGCTGCTATGATCACCCTCATCTGGTGTGTGATGGAGGGTAAGGACCTGTATCTTCCACGTTTCATCTGGTATTACATGGCCAGGGTCCATGTACGAGGCACTCTTCCTTTCCCTTATCTGATTACACAGCTCGGCCGTCGAGCCGACGTGCCTTGGGAGCTGGCTGATGAGAAGCCACCTGCTGCAGACTGCAAGAAGATTATCCCTCACAGCAGGAAGTTTCAGGCTTTGGGTTACAGACCCCCATTCCTCACCGCTACTGATGAGACAGCCACACCTTTAGCTGGCTCTTCTTCTTCTACTGTTGCCCCAGCTACCACCACTGCACCTCCACCTGCCTCAGAGCCCGTTTACCACCTCGTGCACCGCTTATTTCAGCAGCTAGACCAGATGGAGCGCCGCAACCGGTGGCGATATGAGAGATCTGAACGTCGCAACAAGCGACGCTGTGAGCACCTCAATGCATACCAAGCTAATAGACATGGTGGACCCCCTTGTAATTACCAACAAGCCCCACCCTGTGCTTATAGACCATCCTCTCAACGTAGCTTTGAACCACCACACTCACAAGCTCCTTTTAACCATTCACCACCGTATGATCCTTACCAACCACAATTCCAATCAAATTACTCCCAAGAACCACCACAATCTTATTTTGAACCCTCTTCCCCAACCAATGAACCCTCACACCCACCCCAACTTCCAATGAATGACAAACTTCGTGTTCTTCTTCAAGGGCAAGTGAGGATGCAAAAGGTCGTATTGGAACTCACTACTGCCTTAACTGAGGTAGTCAATATAATAGCTTTCCGACATCTGAGCACTCAAAATACTCCCATGGCTGCATGTGGAGAATCAAAAGAAGAGCGTAGCATGAAGGAAACACTAGAAACTCCCGTGGACAATGAGGAGCATGGCTTTGTATTGGAATAAGTGGAGGAAGCCATGATAGCTGTAGAGGAAGAAGTGGTTGAAGATTTAGAAGATGCTGAACCTCCATGGGAATTGAGAGCTGTAAAGGATTCTGCTGAGAAGTTAGAAATTGATGCCAAAGAGGACAGTGCACAACCTCCAAAGCATATACCTTGTGAAAAATTGGACAGAACAGACCGAGAAGTTGATTCCATAGGCAGTGATGATCATGAATCAAGCTCTCCTAATCACGAACTCGCATCCACAACTGAACTCCTTGAGCCTGAAGAATCTTATCCAAGTAAATACGAAGATGATGTCGAGGTATATTTCTCTCAACCTCCAACGTATGACTTGAGTGACGAGGAAGACATAGAAGACTTTGATCAGGACGCAGTTGCAGTTGAAAAATTTTGCAAAGAAGTGGAGGAATTCACAGAAGAATACAAGGGAGTAGAACTTACAGAACCATTGGAAACACCTGTCCCAAGGCCATTACCACCTAATACAAGCTTCAAGTGGGTACAATCCTTAACCTTTATCTTTACTTTTCCACTTGAATATGGTTTGCTTGAAACAGATGGCCAGCTTAGAGCTCTCTGCAGCTTTAAGAGTAAGAGGGAAATAGCTCGTACTCAAAGCTGGTGTACAAGGTTCAATAAGGTTCCGCACTTCGATTCGAAGTGCAAGGATTGGTATCAAGTTCAATTGAATGGGTCTCAGAAGACGTTTGGTCATCTTGGTGAGAATACAATTCCTAAACCGCCCGGATGGAAGAATATAGATCAAGACAACGGTAGATTTAAAAGCAAAGTTTGAGATCCTGGAATCTATTCTGACATTCGTCACCCCAGGAGCCTGAGAATCTATTTGAAGTTGCTCAAAAGCTTCACATGCCTAGTTTGGGACCCCGGAGGCTGTTGGCATTCCAAACATTGGTGGAGATTTCTGGATGAATTTAAGCATAAGCCACCATATCAGGAAGCTCATCCAATGTCCAACTTAAGGACTTGAACTAAAAAGTGCTAGGTGGGAGACAACCCACCATGGTATGGTCCTTTCTTTTTTCAATTTTATTTCATGTTGTTTGTTTTTATATTATATTATTTTCATTGAACCTGAATATTATTCATTAGCATTGCATACTGCATAACTGCATAATTGCATAATTGCATAATTGCATAAAAAAAAGCGCGACGCGACCGCGTCGCTAATGCGTTCACGTCAGTCGCGAAAAACACCTCCCACGCGTCTGTGTCACTCACGCAAACGCGTGATCTGGAAATCGGCGTAAAAATCCAATGTTCAGAAATCTGGGCTGGAATCATGCGGCTGGTGTGCGTTTAGCACAAAACGGCTCACGCATTCGCATCCCTGATGCAGACGCGTCACTTGCAAAACACTCATCCCACGCGAAAGCGTGAGCGACGCGTCTGCGTCGCGTGGATAGCATGGCACCCTAAATGGAGACAGAGAGTTGCGCTGAAACGACGCTGGAAGTGTGCGTCTAGCACAATTTCCAGCGACGCGGCCGCATGCCTCACGCGTCCGCGTCATGCATCTTTTACCCATTCCACGCGATCGCGTCAACCACGCGACCGCGTCAACCCCATTTCACCCTAGTCACGCAAACGCGTGCCCACGCGTTCGCGTGGATTCAAATCCACTAACCCCCAGTCACGCGAAACCCTAACCCCATCGCGCCCCCATTCTTTTATTGGGCAAATAGACCACCATGACAAAGAGCTTCCCAATTGTAATTGTTACTTGTGACAACCAAAACGTTTGTAAGAAAGGACATTTGTTTGTTTAGAAGCTATACCTGCAACGAGGATTTATCTGCGAATTTCTAGACCACGCAAAAGTTCTCTCTTCAATATTTCTAGACTCTTTTATTTATTGTCCTTAAGTTGGACAATTGGGATGCTCTTTGTCATGGTGGCTTGTGCTTGTACTCTTCCTTGAACTCCTTCCAATGCTTGGACTTCCACTAAGCTCCAAGATTCCAATTCCATTGCACCAAGCTTTGATGGAGTTCTTCACAAGCTATGAGCTCCCAAAATTGATCCTCTTGTATGCCGGGATCCCAAATATTGTTTCTACACCCGTCTTCAAGTTGATCATCATTATTCCACTTGGTGGCAAGCAATCCAAATTCTCACTCAAGCACCCAAACGACTTCCTAGATCTTTCTAATTTAGCATTTGGTGCACAGATATTAACTTTGCACAACTGAACCAGCAAGCGCACTGGGTTGTCCAAGTAATACCTGAGGTGAGTCAGGGTTAATTTCACGGAGATTGTTGTTTTGAATCAAGCTATAGACACCTTGTAGATCTTAGTCAGGTGATTAAAAAAGATAGTTTGTTGAGATAAACGCATAAAATAGGAATATGGATGAAATTACTTAATTTGAGTAAAACCAGTGATAAGAGAACAGTTGAGGCTTCAGAGATGCCTCATTCTTCTGGATCAACCTTTCTTACTGTCTTTCTCCAACTGTGAGTGATTCCTTCCGTGGTAGGCTGTAAGTGATCAATGCCAGTTTAACGGCCGCCAATCTTCCTCCCTCAGAACGACCGCCGGGTTTAGTGTGTGACGAGCAAAAATTGTTGTCGGTCTAAAATTTCTCATATAGAAAGAAGAATTTTCGTTGTAAGCATAGTTCCAAAACAACAAACAACTCTCGCATCAAATTAAATTTTAGGCTGTCACAAAGAACAATCCCCAAATAAGAATTAACCGGAGTATTTAGACTCCGGGTCGTCTCACGAGGAATTGCAATGAAGTGTATGATTATTGGCTATGAGGGGACAAGGGGGTTTTGATTTTGTTTATAAGGGGCGGAAAATAAATGACAAGAAAAGTAAATCATGCAAGTATTTAAAGAAGACAAGTAAATAAGAGAAAGTAAGTAATAAAAAGAGAGACATTCATAGCAAGGATTGAGATCATAGGCTTTCTATCCTAGTCATGCAATGATTAATTCATCTTATTTAGTCAACTCCAACAAATAGGGAGAAAGTCAAACAAGATTAATCAATCATATCACAATAATGAACAAGAATTTATCTCATTACGTCATCTCCGACGAGTGAGGAAGGTATCATGTTATCCTCATACTCGGAGAAAGTCTAATAAGACTAGCTAATCTCAATCCAAAAGTCCTAATCAACTCACTAATTTAATTAGCAAAAGATTAGCGTCAATGGAAATAATATTAGCTAACAACTCTAGATCACCAACATGAGTTGGGTTTTCATGACTCAAGATTGCCCAATTACTCTTTCCAAGCCAAGAATGCTCAAAATTCTACTCTAAGATCCAACCAAGCATTTTGTCAAATACTTGGTGGGTGTATAAGGAAAGCATATTAAAATTGCAAGAAATATAAATCTACCAACTATCAATTGCAAGAAAAGTAAATCACAACTCAAATCAACATCAAAAGAACATCAAACATCAAATCTCATTAAAGAAAAATCCAAACCCAACAAGTGAATCCATGAATATAAAAGAAGCATAAAAGTAAAATTAACATGAGAACTAAGAGAATCAAGTAATAAGAACAAGAAATTGTAGAAGAAACAATATGAAAACATGTAATTAAATCTAGATCTAAGACGGAAATTAACCTAACCTAATTCTAGAGAGAAGAGGGAGCTTCTCTCTCTAGAAAAATGCTACAAAAAATTGCTTCCCTTTTACCCAAGCTTGAATTCTGCAGGAAATAGAATTAGAAATGAGTTGGGTTGGGCCCAAAGTGCTTCAGAAATCGCTGGGGGCGATTTCACATTAGTGGGCCACGTGCTCAATCGGCGCGCACGCGTACATGGCGCGTGCGTGCCCCTTAACGCGAAGCAACATATGGCAAAGTTTATATCATTTCGAAGCCCCGGATTTTAGCTTTCCAACGCAACTGGAACCGCCTCATTTGGACCTCTGTAGCTCAAGTTATGATCGATTGAGTGCGAAGAGGTCAGACTTAACAGCTTTACGGTTCCTTCATTTCTTCATGAGTTCTCCCACTTTACATGCTTTTCTCCTCACTTCTTCCATCCAATACTTACCCTATGAACCTGAAATCACTCAACAAATACATCAAGGCATCGAATGGAATTAAAGTGAATTAAAATTACCAATTTTAGGGCTTAAAAAGCATGTTTTCACATTTAAGTACAATTCAAGGGAGAATTACAAAACCATGCTATTTTATTGAATAAATGTGAGAAAAGGTGATAAAATTCCCCAAATTAAGCACAAGATAAACCACAAAATCGGAATTTATCAAATCTCCCCACACTTAAACTAAGCATGTCCTCATGCTAAAATCAAGAAAGAAGCAAAGGGACACCAACATTTATTCAATGCAAACTAACTACATGCAACCTATCTATATACAATCTATCTACATGAATACATCCACTTAGTCAAAATAAATCAATTCCCAAGAATACATATACAGACACAAGGGCTATGGCAATAGCAATCACTCAACCCACAATTGAATTGAATTATTAAAAAGATTTTACAAACTTGCAAGAAAAGAGATGATCATGGGTGGAAACATGTAATTGAGCGATCGAACCCTCACCGGATGTGTATCCGCTCTAGGCACTCAAGTGTATGGGGTTGATTCACTCAATTCTCCCTTAATCATGCTTTCCAAGATTTGTTTTTCATCTAACAATCAACAATTATTTCATGCATGCATACAAATATCATGAGGACTTTCCCATAGGTTGTAATGGGGCTAGGGTCATATGGTCAAGTGAGCTTGAAATTTGAATCTTTGATTAACTTAAACTTCCCACCTAACCTATGACAACCTATACAATTTTAAACAAACCTAACTACCCATTCTTCACTTTTTCACACACTCATGCATTCTTTTTTTTTTATCACCACCCATATGCATTGACTTTTATTGAACCTTGCTTTGGGGCATTTTGTCCCCTTTTTATTGCAATTCTTTATCTTTCTTTTTTTTTCCTATTTCTATTATTTATTTTTTTTCTCTTTTTTTATTATTATTTTTTTAATTTTTTTTCATTAAATATTTTTTTCTTTTCAAAATAAAATATATATACAAGAACATCAATGCATATGGTTTACACATGATTAATACATGAGTATGTACCCAATTCCCAAGATTCTCAACACAAATACAAAACACACTTTTATCTCTACCTAATGTTCCCAACTCTCCCAAAATCAAATGATAAACACTCTCACTAGCCTAAGCTAATCAAAGATCCAAATTAAGGGATATTTATTATTTTTCACTTAGGCTTGTAATGTGCTACAATTAAGAACAAATGGGTTAAGCATAGGCTCAAATTGGTTATCAATGGAAGATAAAAGGTAGGCTTATTTGGGTAAGTGAGCTATTTGAACGATGGCCTCAATCATATAAATGCATGTATACACAAAATAATGGACATATAGAATTAAACAAATCAAAGATTACAATCATAGGAAGAGAATAATGCACACAAGAATGAAAATAAGTGGTCATATATGATGTAACCGTCCTCGATGCATCCAAAGATGAACAAGGGGATTCGGCGATTTTTCTAGTTGCTACCTTCAGTTGGTAGGTCAACCGATGCTGCGTGTTCTTCTCCCGCTTTTGTTTTTGCTTATGATGACTCATCCTGAACATAGAAAACAGGAGATAATAAGACAAGTAAATGCACAAGCAAGGAAGCATGGATTGTTAGAATGAGGTAAATCCCTAGAATTGAGTGAGTGAATTGGTGTGACAATAATGAGAAATAAGTGTGTGGATCCTAACTTGCATGCAGTTTAGAACTCACACTCTAGTATTTAAAAATCATGTCACAATTATACAAAATAAAACATATATTTCACTCATTCTAGTGTGCTTGAGATACTTTAAAAGACTTGTAGGTTAAGTCAACCACACAAGTTGTGAAGAGGCATGAAAGCATTCAAGCAATTAATCAAGCAATTGTGAAATTGGATAATGCATGGACATTGATTGATGTGTAGGTAGACTTAGTAAACAAAATGGTATATGAAACTCACACAACAATCAATGACACATATTGAAGTTGTTGCAACACCTAAGTGACATAGAGGTGAAACACATGGATGCTATGGAACTTAGGAAAAAGAAGATAGAAGTGAAAATCAATCACATAGCAAGCATGATCCACAAAGCTTTACAAAGCTCAAAAATATGTCACTAGGTAAGCTTTCGATCCAATTTCACAATTCTACAATCTCAATGCATGAAATAAGTGACGTGAATAAGGGTAAACCATAAACAAGCATTACCTAAAAAAAATGCAATGATAATATACAATTGCCTAATAATGGATGGTGAATGCATGGTGGCCAAAACATGCAATTCAAAGAGTTAAGATGCATGTAGGCAATGTAACATGTACTTGGTATTCAAAAATGTTCAACATGAAAATTCAAGACCAAGTAATAAATTGCAACCTCAACAAAGGAATCCAACAATGACAACAACGACAATGATGTTAAACTAACATCCTATTAGTAATAAGCAGCAGTAAATGGTAAACAAGATTAGTAATCCAACACTTATAACGGAAAACAAAAATTAAACTAACTAACTAACTAAAAGAAATGGTGTTACATGATATTTGGTAGTGTTGGATGATGATTGAAGGGTGGAAAGAAGAGAAGAGAGAAGAAAGAAAGAAATGGAAAGAGGAGAAGAAAAGAAGGTGAGTGAAACAGGGCAATCCACGCGTGCGCGTCATGTGCGCGTAAGCGTGGATTGATGAAATGGAAGTGACGCGTATGTGTGCAGTGCACGTACGCATGCATGGCGAAGCAGAGAGTCAGTGCGGACGCACAAGGTACACGTTCGTGTGCCTTTGGCACAAAGTTGGCACACTTCCGGCACAACTCTCGGGTGAATGTATGGAGGGGTAGAAAAATTCAATCCACGCGTACGCGTACATGGCGCGTCCGCGTGGATGGTCGAAAATGCTTGAGGCACGCGTACGCGCCAGGTGCGCACACGCGCGGGTTGGTGCTCTATTTTTCAAAATTTTTTTTCTATGTCTTTGCACCAAACCAAGCATTCCCAACCTCCAAACAACTACCGAAATATCACAAAACCTTATTTGACCTACTAGACTCCCAATTAAATGCAACTAATCAAACAAAACATGAAATTAAATCTAAATTACCAATATTTACAAAGAGAAAAAGGGAAAGATGTTACCATGGTGGGGTGTCTCCCACCTAGCACTTTTGTTTATTGTCCTTAAGTTGGACTTATGGGGAGCTCTTCATCAAGGTGGCTTGTGCTTGAATCCATCCTTGAACATCCACCAATGCTTGGACTTCTATTGTGCTTCATCATTCAAAGTTAATAACTCCAAGCTTTGATGGAGTTCTTCACAAACCATAGGCTCCCAAAGTTGATCTTCCTTGTGCGATCCGGGATCCCACACTTTATTTTCACACCCGTCCTTGAGTTGATCATGGTGGTTTCCTCCGGGTGGCAAGAGAGATGAATTCTCATAGAAGTACCAAACTATCCTCCTAGACCCATCCAATTAAGCACTAGTCCAACCTTTACTCCTTGAAGCTTCAACCATAATGAGCCTTGATTTGCAACGCCAACCACGAAACATCTTTCTTTTACGCTTCATCCCACAAAGCATCCTAAGTTGACCATCCGTTTCAAGCAAGCCATATTCAAGTGGGATAATAAAGATAATAGAAATGAGTTTCATCCACTAAAATGAAGGTGTAGATGGCAACCTAGGCAAAGGTGATTCCAAGGGTCTTGCTAAAGCATATTCAATTCCCATCCTCCTTTTTCTAAAGACTTCCACCTCTCCACAAGATCTCTTAATTTCAATCCTTTGTTCAACAATTTTATCTAAACCTTTTCCTTTACTCAAATCATAAATGGGAGGACGAGAGAGATTTACCTTCACATTGCTTTCAAATCCAATGGGGGAAGGTTCTTCATGTTCAAAGGATTCTTCACAACTAAGACTTGGTGCTTGATCTTCCTCACTAAGGGAACTTAATTCTTGTTCTACCGCACCCAAGGCTTCATATGAGATATGCCTTGGAGGTTGTGCACATTCCTCCTTAGCATCAAATTCAATCATCTTGGAGGGGTTTTCTTCAATCCTAGACTCCCAAGGTGGTTCTGCATCTCCTAAGTCTTCAACCACTTCCTCCTCTTGTTCAATAATCTCTACCTCCTCCTCTTGTTGCATTTCTTGCTTTAACTCCTCTTCTTCACCTTGGAGCTTCAAGTTCACTCCCTCACTAAGCTCCTTTGTTGCTTCTCCACATTCCACAATGGAAGTGCCTTGATCGCATAGGCTTAGGCGAGATGAGACTATGTTGCCAATGGCTTCTACCATGATGGCCATTTTTGCTCTTAACTTCTCAAAATTCTTTTCATCCTCCTCGTGTTGCCTTAAGATATGAGATTCAAGATCCCTTAATTCTAGCATAGAGGCTTCATCAGGGGGTGATGGTGGAAGAGAGGGTTCATTGTTTGAGGGGAAGGTATTATAGTCGGAAGGTGGTTGTGGCGAAAAGTAGAATTCATCTTGTGGTTGAAAATTTGCATGCGTTGGAGGTGGTTCTACTTGGTAATAGTATGGAGGGGGTGGCTCTTGAAAATGTTGATGTTGGAGTGGTGGTGGCTCTATGTGTGGTTCATATGGCTCATATGATTGTTGGTATGGTGGGTATGGATTAGGGTCATATGAAGATGGTTGGTGAAAGGTGGCGTGTGAATATGGTTGATGGTTATGTTGGGGATATAGCTCATAGGCATATGGTGGTGGTTCTTGAAAGTCACAAGAGGATTCACCATAGCCATTGGATTGACATGCACCATAGAATGGCTCCTCTTCATAGTGCATTGGTGGAGGTTGTTGCCTTGAGGATTGATCATATGCATATGGCTCCTCCCACCATTGATTGTCCCATCCTTGATACACATCCTCATTGAAGTTCCCATTTCCTACAACATAGTTGTAATCACACTCATAGCCAAAGTGAGAATTCATAGTGAAAAGTGAAAATAAGAAATAAAAGCTATCAAGAAATAATGAAACAAAGTCCTAAAACTAGCAAAAACTAACAAGCAATCCAAAAATCAAGCTATTCATAATATTCACATATATACAATAACCAATAATATAACACCATTGCAACTCCCCGGCAACGGCGCCATTAATTTGACGAGTAAAAATCGTTGTCGGTCTAGAATTTCTCTTATAGAAAGAAGAATTTTCGTTGTAAGCATAGCTCTAAATCAACAAACAACTCTCGCATCAAATTAAATTTTAGGCTGTCACAAAGAACAATCCCCAAATAAGAATTAACCGGAGTATTTAGACTCCGGGTCGTCTCACGAGGAATTGCAATGAAGTGTATGATTATTGGCTATGAGGGGACAAGGGGGTTTTGATTTTGTTTATAAGGGGCGGAAAATAAATGACAAGAAAAGTAAATCATGCAAGTATTTAAAGAAGACAAGTAAATAAGAGAAAGTAAGTAATAAAAAGAGAGACATTCATAGCAAGGATTGAGATCATAGGCTTTCTATCCTAGTCATGCAATGATTAATTCATCTTATTTAGTCAACTCCAACAAATAGGGAGAAAGTCAAACAAGATTAATCAATCATATCACAATAATGAAAAAGAATTTATCTCATTACGTCATCTCCGACGAGTGAGGAAGGTATCATGTTATCCTCATACTCAGAGAAAGTCTAATAAGACTAGCTAATCTCAATCCAAAAGTCCTAATCAACTCACTAATTTAATTAGCAAAAGATTAGCGTCAATGGAAACAATATTAGCTAACAACTCTAGATCACCAACATGAGTTGGGTTTTCATGACTCAAGATTGTCCAATTACTCTTTCCAAGCCAAGAATGCTCAAAATTCTACTCTAAGATCCAACCAAGCATTTTGTCAAACACTTGGTGGGTGTATAAGGAAAGCATATTAAAATTGCAAGAAATATAAATCTACCAACTATCAATTGCAAGAAAAGTAAATCACAACTCAAATCAACATCAAAAGAACATCAAACATCAAATCTCATTAAAGAAAAATCCAAACCCAACAAGTGCATCCATGAATATAAAAGAAGCATAAAAGTAAAATTAACATGAGAACTAAGAGAATCAAGTAGTAAGAACAAGAAATTGTAGAAGAAACAATATGAAAACATGTAATTAAATCTAGATCTAAGATGGAAATTAACCTAACCTAATTCTAGAGAGGAGAGTGAGCTTCTCTCTCTAGAAACTAACCTACATGATGCTAATGCTACAAACAATTGCTCCTCCTTTGCCCAAGCTTGAATTCTGCATGAAATAGCATTAGAAATGAGTTGGGATGGGCCCAAAGTGCTTCAGAAATCGCTGGGGGGCGATTTCACATTAGTGGGCCACGTGCTCAATCGGCGCGCACGCGTACATGGCGCGTGCGCGCCCCTTAACGCGAAGCAACATATAGCAAAGTTTATATCATTTCGAAGCCCCGGATGTTATCTTTCCAACGCAACTGAAACCGCCTCATTTGGACCTCTGTAGCTCAAGCTATGGTCGATTGAGTGCAAAGAGGTCGGACTTAACAGCTTTACGGTTCCTTCATTTCTTCATGAGTTCTCCCACTTTGCATGCTTTTCTCCTCACTTCTTCCATCTAATACTTGCCCTATGAACCTGAAATCACTCAACAAATATATCAAGGCATCGAATGGAATTAAAGTGAATTAAAATTACCAATTTTAGGGCCTGAAAAGCATGTTTTCACATTTAAGCACAATTCAAGGGAGAATTACAAAACCATGCTATTTTATGGAATAAATGTGAGAAAAGGTGATAAAATTCCCCAAATTAAGCACAAGATAAACCACAAAATCGGGGTTTATCAGTGTGCGCCCAATCTAAATGAGGGTGAAGCTCCTGCAGTTCATCCCCTTGATGATCCTACTCAAAATGCCACAGACAATGTCGAACCTTCCAGATCAGAGAATGCTGCGCCTTTGGTTCTAGCCTCTACCACAAAGACCCTAATCTCCCTATACCTCGGCTGAATTGGTGTCTCGAGAAGTTCCCAACGAAGTCATGGATTAGTCGTCTAAGAGATGTATAATCAAGCTGGTGGTTCAGTGATCTCCTGTTACAGACTCACACTGAACCCATGTAGAATGAAGATGAGTGTCACGGATCATCCCATTCATAAGGTTGAAGAACGAAGATACATCTTAGAATAGAGTCACACACGAATTGAATAGAATAGTAGTACTTTTATTAATCCATGAAAATCAGCAGAGCTCCTAACCTTAACCTTAGGAGGTTAGTAACTCATACTGTACATAATAGTGTTCAAAAATAATGGGGGAGGAAGAAGATCCTAAACATGGTGGATCTTCTCCTATATATACTAATCTAATGACTAGGGATTACAGAAATAAGATATACTAAGTTGATAGTGCAAAAATCCACTTCTGGAGCCCACTTGGTGAGTGTTTGGGATAAGCTTAAGTGTTTCCCACGTTCTAATGTCCCTTAGGGGCGTTGAACGCTGGCTAGGGACCCCCTTTTGGGCGTTAAACTCCAGTTTCTCCCCAGTGGGCGCTGGACGCTAGGAATAGGACTGGTGGCTGGCGTTGAACGCCAGTTTTGGATCTTCATTTCCAAAACAAAGTATAGATTATTATATATTTTTGGAAAGCCCTAGATGTTAGCTTTTCATAGCCGTTGAGATCGTTTCATTTGGACCTCTGTAGCTCCAGAAAATCTCCTTCGAGTGCACAGAGGTCAGATCTTGACAGCATCTACAGTGCTTTCTCTGTCTCTGAAACAGACTTTTGCTCCAACTCCTCAATTTTAGCTAGAAAATACCTGAAATCACCATAAAACACACAAACTCAAAGTAGAGTCCAAAAATGTGAATTTTTCACTAAAACCTATAAAAACTTAATAAAACTTAAACAAAACATAATGAAAACTATATGAAAATAATGCCAAAAAGTGTATAAAATATCCGCTCATCAGCACTACACCAACCTTTGAATTTCAACTTTGATCTCTCAACCATAATAAAACTTGAATGTCAATTCCAACCACTAACCATCTCCCTTATGCTCTTAAAGCCACAAAGAGCTCTAAGTTGACCATCCGTCTCAAGCCAACCATATTCAAGCAGAATAAGAAAGCTTAGGGATAAGAGATTTACCTACTTGAATGAAAGAATAGATGGTGATGGCTTGGAGAGAGGTGTTTCCAATGGTCTTGCAAGTTCCACTCCTTTGTTCTCTTCTTGATTTACCTCCACCTTTTGGCTACTTTCATCCAATTCAATCTCTTACCAAGGGTATGGGAGGTTGTGCACATTCTTATATGACCTCTATTTCATGTCCAATAGGAGAGGATTCAACAAAATCATTGAGGTGATTAGTTAGTGTAGATAAAAAATCATCAATAATTGAATCCATTTCTTGATCAACCTCTCCAAACTCTTCAACAATGATATTCTTTGGAGGTGGTACATGATGAGCGGATATTTTATACGCTTTTTGGGGTTAATTTCATATAGTTTTTAGTATGTTTTAGTTAGTTTTTAGTTTATTTTCATTAGTTTTTAGGAAAAATTCATATTTATGGATTTTACTATGAGTTGTGTGTTTTTCTGTAATTTTAGGTATTTTTCTGGCTGAAATTGAGGGAGCTGAGCAAAAATCTGATTCAGGCTGAAAAAGGACTGCTGATGCTGTTGGATTCTGACCTCCCTGCACTCAAAGTGAATTTTCTGGAGCTAAAGAACTCGAAATTACGTGCTTCCAATTGCGTTGGAAAGTAGACATCCAGGGCTTTCCAGCAATATATAATAGTCCATACTTTGCTCAAGGATAGATGACGTAAACTGGCGTTCAACGCCAGTTCTCTGCCCAATTCTGGCGTCCAGCGCCAGAAAAGGATTAAAAGTTGGAGTTCAACACCAGAAATGGATCCAAACCTGGCGTTGAACGCCCAAAATGGCCTTATGCACGTGAATTGCTTAAGTCTCAGCCCCAGCACACACCAAGTGGGCCCCAGAAGTGGATCTCTATACCATCTGCTATAGTTTACTCATTTTTCTGTAAACCTAGGCTACTAGTTTAGTATTTAAACAACTTTTAGGGACTTATTTTGTACCTCATGACATTTAGATCAAAACTTTGTACTCTTTGACGGCATGAGTCTCTAAACCCCATTGTTGGGGGTGAGGAGCTCTGCTGTGTCTCGATGAATTAATGCAAGTATTTCTGTTTTCCATTCAAACATGCGTGTTCCTATCTAAGATATCCATTCGCGCCTAACTATGGAGAAGGTGATGATCAGTGACACTCATCACCTTCCTCAATCCATGAATGTGTGTCTGACAATCACCTCCGTTCTACATCAGATTGAATGAATATCTCTTAGATTCCTTAATCAGAATCTCCGTGGTATAAGCTAGATTGATGGCGGTATTCATGAGAATCCGGAAAGTCTAAACCTTGTCTGTGGTATTCCGAGTAGGATTCAGGGATTGAATGACTGTGACGAGCTTCAAACTCGTGAGTGCTGGGCATAGTGACAGACGCAAAAGGAGGGTGAATCCTATTCCAGCATGATCGGGAACCTCAGATGATTAGCCGTGCTGTGACAGAGCATTTGGACCATTTTCACAAGAGGAGGGGATGTAACCATTGACAACGGTGATGCCCCAACACACAGCTTGCCATAGAAGGACGTGCGTGCATGAATCAGAGAACAGAGGAAAGCAGAGATTCAGAAGACAAAGCATCTCCAAAACTCCAACATATTCTCCATTACTGCATAACAAGTAACTTTTAACCCATGCTCTCTTGTTCATTCGCAATTCAATTGATAAATATAATTGACTTCCTGACTAAGAATTGCAAAATAACCATAGATTGCTTCAAACCAACAATCTCCGTGGGATTCGACCCTTACTCACGTAAGGTATTACTTGGACGACCCAGTACACTTGCTGGTTAGTGGTACGAGTTGTGAAAAGTGTGATTCACAATTCGTACACCAAGTTTTTGGCGCCGCTGCCGGGGAAAGAAAGAGCAATGAATTTTACATAATCAAAGTGTAATCACAATTTCTGCGCACCAAGTTTTTGGCGCCGTTGCCGGGGATTGTTCGTGTTTGGACAACTAACGGTTTATTTTGTTGCTTAGATTAGGAAAAATTTCCCTTTTTAGTTTAGAGTCTCTTATTATTGTCGTGTTAAAATTTTAGAATCCTTATTTTCTTTTTTAAAATCTTTTTCAAAAAAAATTTTTCTATTAAATCCTGTGCCAAACTTTAAGTTTGGTGTTTTCTTGTTGATTTTTCTGTGTTTTTCAAAAATTTTAGTTTGGTTTTCTAAAAATTTTAAGTTTGGTGTTCTTCCTTCATGTTCTTGTGTTCTTGTGAGTCTTCGAAGTGTTCTTGAGTTTTCCTTGTGTCTTGATCTTAAAATTTTTAAGTTTGGTGTTCCTTGGTGTTTTCCCTCCAAAATTTTCGAAAACTAGGAGCATTAGATCTAAAAATTTTAAATCTTGTGCTATTTTATTGTTTTTCTCTTTCCTCACTAAATTCAAAAATATCTTTTCTCTCTATTTCTAAAACAAATTTTCGAAATTTATTTCTAAAATTCAGATTTTTTTTTCAAAATTTAAAATCTTTTTCAAATCATATCTTTTTCAAAATAATATTTCCTAACCACTTCCTCTCTCCTCAATTTTTCGAAAATCTTCACCATTTTTATTTATCTTTATCTTATTTTCAAAAATAAATAAATAAATAAATAAATAAATAAAAATATTTTCTCTATTTTACATCATCTCCCTTTCTCCATCATGGACCTAAGCAGAAATGAACAGTCCAGGAGGACTCTGGGGTCATATTCTAACCCCTCTACTACTTCATATGGGAGTAGCATCTGCATACCCTCCATTGGAGTCAGTAGCTTTGAGTTGAATCCTCAACTCATTATCATGGTGCAGCAAAGTTGCCAGTATTCCGGTCTTTCACAGGAAGAACCTACAGAGTTTCTGGCACAGTTTCTACAGATTGCTGACACAGTACATGATAAAGAAATAGATCAGGATGTCTACAGACTATTACTGTTTCCATTTGCTGTAAAAGATCAAGCTAAGAGGTGGTTGAATAACCAACCTAAGGCCAGCATAAGGACATGGAAACAGCTGACAGAAAAATTCCTGAATCAATACTTTCCCCCAAAACGAATGACACAGCTAAGGCTGGACATCCAAGGCTTTAAACAAGGAGATAGTGAATCTCTTTATGATGCCTGGGAGAGATACAGAGAGATGCTACGAAAATGCCCTTCTGAAATATTTTCAGAGTGGGTTCAGTTAGACATCTTCTATTATGGGCTTGCTGAAGGAGCTCAGATGTCTCTAGATTACTCAGCTGGTGGATCTATCCACATGAGAAAGACAATTGAAGAGGCTCAAGAGCTCATTGATACAGTTGCCAAGAATCAGCATCTGTACCTAAGCAGTGACCCTTCCATGAAAGAAGAGGTTAAAACAGCAACTGCTGAACTCAATCCTGTAAAACAAGCTGCTGAATTTAATCAGCAACTGGACTTTCTAACAAAGCAGTTAGCCGAATTCAAAGATAGACTACAAGAGACAAGGATGTCTAATATACATATGGAAGAACAGTTTAAGCAAACAAAGCAGCAGCTGTCAAGGCAAATAATAGAAGAATGCCAAGCAGTTCAATTAAGAAGTGGGAAAACATTAAATACCCCACCTCAAGGAAGCAAAAAGCTAAGAAATGAGCAAACCACCCAACATTCACCTGAGGACAGTAAGAGCCCAGGGAAAAGTAATTTTGGAACCAAAACGCCAGAAATTTGGTGGAAGGCTGGCGCTGAACGCCCAGACCATGCTCAGGACTGGCGTTCAATGCCAGAAACAAGGCAGGACTGGCGTTCAACGCCAGAAATAGGCAAGGATCTGGCGTTGAACGCCCAAAATGGGCAAGATTTGGCGCTGAACGCCCAAAATGGGCACAATTCTGGCGTTCAGACGCCAGGAACAGACAAGGAGCTGGCGTCCAATTTCACTCCAGCTTTTAACCCTGGCATTCAATTGCCAGTAAGGGATCAGACACACACAAATGCTGATAACAACCCCTCTAAGAAGGCCTCTTCAACCACTTCTGTAGGCAATAAACCTACAGCAACTAAGGTTGAGGAATATAAAGCAAAGATACCTTATCCTCAAAAACTCCAGAAAGAGGAGCAGGATAAGCAATTTGCTCGCTTTGCAGATTACCTCAGGACTCTTGAAATAAAGATTCCATTTGCAGAAGCACTTGAGCAAATACCTTCTTATGCCAAGTTCATGAAAGAGATCTTGAGTCATAAAAAGGATTGGAGAGAAATAGAAAGAGTTCTCCTCACTGAAGAATGCAGTGCAGTCATTCTAAAGAGCTTTCCTGAAAAGCTTAAAGACCCTGGGAGTTTTCTGATACCATGCATATTAGAAGGTAATTGCACCAAGACAGCTTTATGCGATCTTGGGGCAAGCATCAACCTAATACCTGCATCCACTATCAGAAAGCTTGGTTTAACTGAAGAAGTTAAACCAACCCGGATATGTCTCCAACTTGCTGATGGCTCCACTAAATACCCATCAGGCGTGATTGAAGACATGATTGTCAGGGTTGGGCCATTCGCCTTTCCCACTGACTTCGTTGTGCTAGAAATGGAGGAGCACAAGAGTGCTACTCTCATTCTAGGAAGACCCTTCCTAGCGACTGGACGATCCCTCATTGACGTCCAACAGGGGGAAATAACCCTGAGAGTCAATGATGATGAGTTTAAGTTGAACGCTGTCAAAGCCATGCAGCATCCAGACACATCAACAGACTGCATGAAAGTTGATCTTATTGACTCCTTGGTAGAAGAGATCAACATGGCTGAGAGTCTCGAATCAGAGTTGGAAGACATCTTTAAAGATGTTCAGCCTGATTTGGAGGATTCAGAGGACATGAAAGAGCCTCTGAAATCTCTTCTGGAAGAGGAAAAACCTCCTAAACCCGAGCTCAAGCCATTACCACCATCCTTGAAATATGCATTTCTGGGAGAAGGTGACACTTTTCCAGTGATCATAAGCTCTGCTTTAAATTCACAGGAAGAGGAAGCACTTATTCAAGTGCTAAGGACACACAAGACAGCTCTTGGGTGGTCCATAGGTGACCTTAAGGGCATAAGCCCAGCTAGATGCATGCACAAAATCTTATTGGAGGATAATGCTAAACCAGTGGTTCAACCACAGAGACGGCTAAATCCAGCCATGAAGGAAGTGGTGCAGAAAGAGGTCACCAAATTACTAGAGGCTGGGATTATTTATCCTATTTCTGATAGCCCCTGGGTGAGCCCTGTCCAAGTCGTCCCAAAAAAGGGAGGCATGACAGTGATTCATAATGAAAAAAATGAACTGGTTCCCACAAGAACAGTTACAGGGTGGCGCATGTGTATTGACTACAGAAGGCTCAATACAGCCACCAGAAAGGATCATTTTCCTTTACCATTCATAGACCAGATGCTAGAAAGACTAGCAGGTCATGATTATTACTGCTTTTTAGATGGCTACTCAGGCTATAACCAGATTGCAGTAGATCCTCAGGATCAAGAGAAAACAACATTCACATGTCCATCTGGAGTGTTTGCTTATAGAAGGATGCCATTTGGGCTGTGTAATGCGCCTGCAACCTTCCAGAGATGCATGCTCTCTATTTTCTCTGATATGGTGGAAA
This sequence comes from Arachis ipaensis, assembly GCF_059453495.1. Lineage (NCBI taxonomy): Eukaryota > Viridiplantae > Streptophyta > Magnoliopsida > Fabales > Fabaceae > Arachis > Arachis ipaensis. The sequence goes on along the minus strand of NC_142442.1, from coordinate 123,720,733 downwards.
AATTTCTGGAAGTCTTCATGGATGACTTCTCAGTATATGGAGACTCATTCAGCTCCTGTCTTGATCACCTGAAACTTGTTCTAAAAAGATGCCAAGAGACCAACCTAGTTTTAAACTGGGAAAAATGTCACTTCATGGTGACTGAAGGGATTGTTCTTGGGCATAAAATCTCAAACAAGGGAATAGAGGTGGATCAAGCAAAAATAGAGGTAATTGAAAAATTACCACCACCTGCCAATGTTAAGGCAATCAGAAGCTTTTTGGGGCATGCAGGATTCTATAGGAGGTTTATAAAGGATTTTTCAAAAATCGCAAAACCTCTAAGCAATCTGCTAGCTGCTGATACGCCATTTGTGTTTGACACAGAGTGCCTGCAGGCGTTTGAAACACTGAAATCTAAGCTGGTCACAGCACCAGTTATTTCTGCACCAGACTGGACATTACCATTTGAGCTAATGTGTGATGCCAGTGATCACACCATTGGTGCAGTGTTGGGACAGAGGCATGACAAGCTTCAGCACGTTATTTATTACGCTAGTCGCATTCTAAATGATGCCCAGAAAAATTACACAACCACAGAAAAAGAATTACTTGCAGTGGTTTACGCCATTGACAAGTTCAGATCATACTTAGTAGGATCAAAAGTGATTGTGTATACTGATCATGCTACCCTTAAATATCTACTCACAAAGCAGGATTCAAAACCCAGGCTCATCAGATGGGTGTTGTTTCTGCAAGAGTTTGATATAGAAATAAGAGACAGAAAAGGGACAGAAAACCAAGTGGCTGATCATCTGTCCCGGATAGAGCCAGTAGAAGGGACACCCCTCCCCTCTCTTGAGATCTCTGAGACTTTTCCGGATGAGCATTTATTTGCCATTCAGGAAACACCATGGTTTGCCGATATTGCAAACTATAAAGCTTCAAGGTTCATACCCAAGGAGTACAACAGGATACAAAAGAAAAAATTAATTACTGATGCAAAGTACTACTTGTGGGATGAACCTTATCTCTTTAAGAGATGTGCAGACGGAATAATTCGTAGGTGTGTGCCTAGAGAAGAAGCACAGAGGATCCTGTGGCATTGCCACGGATCTCAATATGGAGGCCATTTCGGAGGTGAGCGAACAGCCACCAAGGTCCTCCAATGTGGCTTCTATTGGCCCACACTCTATAAAGATTCCCAAGAGTTTGTACGTAACTGTGACAGTTGCCAAAGAGCTGGTAATCTGCCCCATGGTTACGCCATGCCTCAACAAGGAATCTTGGAAATTGAGTTGTTTGACGTATGGGGAATTGACTTTATGGGACCTTTCCCACCATCATACTCAAAAACTTATATTCTGGTGGCAGTTGACTATGTATCAAAATGGGTTGAGGCCATTGCCACACCCACCAATGATACTAAAATAGTGCTGAAGTTCCTCTAGAAACATATCTTTAGCAGGTTTGGTGTCCCTAAAGTACTCATCAGTGATGGGGCACTCACTTCTGCAATAAACAGCTTTACTCTGCCATGGTTCGGTATGGAATTCGCCATAAGGTGGCTACTCCATATCATCCACAAACTAATGGGCAAGCTGAAGTCTCTAACAGAGAATTAAAGAGAATCCTAGAATGGACAGTAAGTACCCGTAGAAAGGATTGGGCATGGAGCTTCGATGATGCTCTGTGGGCTTACAGAACAGCATTCAAGACCCCTATAGGGACCTCTCCATACCAACTTATGTATGGTAAGGCATGTCACCTGCCCGTGGAACTGGAACATAAAGCCTACTGGGCAACCAGATTCCTAAACTTTGATGCCAAATTAGTAGGAGAAAAAAAATTGCTCCAGCTAAATGAGCTAGAGGAATTCAAATTCACAGCTTTCGAAAATGCTAAGCTTTATAAAGAGAAATAAAAAAAGTGGCATGACAGAAAGCTGTCATCTAGAATCTTTGAGCCAGGACAGAAGGTTCTGCTGTTCAACTCTAGACTCAGGCTATTCCCCGGGAAATTGAAATCCCGGTGGAGGGGACCATACGTGATTACAAGTGTATCACCATATGGTTATGTGGAGCTTCAAGATATCGATTCTAATAAGAGGTTCATTGTCAATGGACAGAGAATCAAACACTATCTTGAAGGCAGCATTGAGCAAGAGTGCTCAAGGCTGAAGCTAGACTAAAAGCTCAGCAAGGTCCAGCTAAAGACAATAAAGAAGCGCTTGCTGGGAGGCAACCCAGCCATGGGGCATCAATCCTCTAAGAATTTTTCCCTATTTCTATTTTTATTTTTATTTGTTTATATAGAGTTCATTGATGACAAGGTAAAGAATCAATTGCATAAGTTCACAGGGTTACAGAAGGAATCTGCACACAAAACAGAGAAAAAGAGCTCACTGGCAAGAAAACGCCAGTAAGAGCCTATTTTGGGCGTTCAGCGCCCAAAAGGGGCAGCCAGTGGGTGCTGAACGCCAGTAAGGGTAGCAATCTGGCGTTCAACGCCAGAAAAGGGCAACAACTGGGCCAGGAGATCAGCATTTGAGCGTTGAACGCCCAAAACAGGCAGTGTTTGGGCGTTCAAACGCCAGGATGGCAGGGAGGAGGCAAACTCATCTTTCTTCATATTTTTTCATTCTAATCTTGATTTTCATACTTCAATTCATGATTTCTTGCATAAACATGTTAAGAACCCTGATTTCTAAAATCCCTAATTTCTAAAAATCCTACTTTAAAAATATCAAATGTATCTTAATCCATAAGCACCAAGTCTCTTTGCAAATTCAATCCAACTCTTTTCAAATCCTATTTTCAAAACAAATCTAATTTTTTCCAACTAATATCTTTTTCAAATCTCCACATTATCTTTTTCAAAATCTAGATTTATCTTTTTCAAAAATCTTTCATATCTTTTTAATTTTAAACTATATCCTCTCTTATCATATCTTCTATCTTATCTTTTCCAAATCAATCTTTTTATCATATCTTTATCTCTTTTTTCGAAAACCCACCCTCCCTCCCTTTAAATTTGAGTTCGGCCTCCCTCCCCTCCCATCAACAATTGCACCTAGCTCTCCTTCTTTCCCTCTCCTTTCTTTTCTTTTGCTTAAGGACAAGCAAACCTCTAAGTTTGGTGTGTTTATCCGTGATCACTAATATCATGGCTCCTAAAGGAAAACAACCCACTCCAAGAGGCAAGAAAGAGAGCGTTCCAAAACCACTTTGGAATCAAGGGAAGTTCTTATCTAAAGAACATTCAGACCATTATAATAAAATAATGGGTCTGAGATCAGTGATCCCGGAAGTTAGATTCGATCTGAAAGAAGATGAATATCTGGAGATCCAGGAGCAAATTCAAATCAGGAACTGGGAAGTCCTAGCTAATCCTGAAACGAAAGTGGGAAGGAATATGATCCAGGAGTTCTATGCTAATATGTGGCAGACTGACAAGCAAAAACTATTTGGAACTGTTTTCTATAAATATCGGACCATGGTCAGAGGAAAGATTGTTCATACCAATCTTGACAAGATCAGAGAGATCTTAAAGCTATCTCAGCTGAACTCTACAAAATTGCTAACAAAAATTCTAAAGAAGCCAGGTTGGCTTATCCAAACGTGATTTCTCTGCTCTGCAAGGACGCTGGGGTAAGGATGGGAATAACTGAGTATATCTCAGTTGAGAAACCAATCACCAAAGTATCAATGGAAAAATAACAAGCGCAGGATGATCCTACCAAGAAGAAAACACAGTAATCTCTCCCAGAAATCCCTCAATCTGAATACTGGGAGTATCTTGAGACGTCTGTTACCAAGATACGGGAAGCTATGGAACAAATAATGAAAGAACAGAAGGAGCACAGTCAAATTCTCACCTATATGTTTAAAGAACAAGAGGAGCAAGGGCGTGACTTGAGGGACTTGAAGCGCCAGAAGTTATCTCTTGAAGGACCAAGCACCCCAAAGATCAGAGGAACACCCGTTTCCCAGAACTAAGGTTGTTAAATTCCAATTTCTGCTTTAACTCTGTGATAGTGTCGTTATAGAAGTTCACCTTAGGAGTCATATAGTAGTAATTAGTATCTATTTTGATTTTATCTCCAATTAAGCCATAGTTTATTTTTCTCATCATCAGCAAACATGAATAAAATAGTAGATCTTTTGAATAAGAGGCAATAAAATTTCGAGTTTTAATAAGGGAAATTCTAATTAGTTACATGTGGTGGCAATACTTTCTGTCTTCTGAATGAATGCTTGAACCGTGCATATGTCTTTTGAATTTGTTGTTTAAGACTGTTAAATATGTTGGCTCTTGAAAGAATGGTGAACATGAGACATGTTATTGATAATCTGAAAAATCATAAAAATGATTCTTGAAGCAAGAAAAAGCAGCAAAAAAAAAAAGAGAAAAGCAGAAAAAGCCAATAGCCCTTAAAATCAAAAGGCAAGGGTAATAAAAAAGGATCCCAAGGCTTTGAGCATCAGTGGATAGGAGGGCCTAAGGGAATAAAATCCTGGCCTAAGCGGCTAAATCAAGCTGTCCCTAACCATGTGCTTGTGGCGTGAAGGTGTCAAGTGAAAACTTGAGACTGAGCGGTTAAAGTCAAGGTCCAAAGCAGAAAGAAGAGTGTGCTTAAGAACTCTGGACACCTCTAATTGGGGACTTTAGCAAAGCTGAGTCACAATCCAAAGGGTTCACCCAATTATGTGTCTGTGGCATTTATGTATCCGGTGGTAATACTGGAAAACAAAGTGCTTAGGGCCACGGCCAAGACTCATGAAATAGCTGTGTTCAAGAATCATCATACTAAAATAGGAGAATCAATAACACTATCTAAATTCTAAGTTCTTATAGATGCCAATCACTCTGAGCTTCAATGGATAAAGTGAGATGCCAAAAATGTTCGGAAGCAAAAAGCTACTAGTCCCGCTCATCTAATTAGAATCTGAGCTTCACTCAAAAACTCTGAGATATTATTGCTTCTCAAACTATTAGTCTTCTATTTTATTTGTCTAGTTGCTTGAGGACAAGCAACAGTTTAAGTTTGGTGTTGTGATGAGCGGATATTTTATACGCTTTTTGGGGTTAATTTCATATAGTTTTTAGTATGTTTTAGTTAGTTTTTAGTTTATTTTCATTAGTTTTTAGGAAAAATTCATATTTCTGGACTTTACTATGAGTTGTATGTTTTTCTGTAATTTCAGGTATTTTTCTGGCTGAAATTGAGGGAGCTGAGCAAAAATCTGATTCAGGCTGAAAAAGGACTGCTGATGTTGTTGGATTCTGACCTCCCTTCACTCAAAGTGAATTTTCTGGAGCTACAGAACTCGAAATGGCGTGCTTTCAATTGCGTTGGAAAGTAGACATCCAGGGCTTTCCAGAAATATATAATAATCCATACTTTGCTCAAGGATAGATGACGTAAATTGGCATTCAACGCCAGTTCTCTGCCCAATTCTGGCGTCCAGCGCCAGAAAAGGATTAAAATTTGGAGTTCAACGCCAGAAATGGATCCAAACCTGGCATTGAACGCCCAAAATGGCCTTATGCACGTGAATTGCTTAAGTCTCAGCCCCAGCACACACCAAGTGGGCCCCAGAAGTGGATCTCTATACTATCTGCTATAGTTTACTCATTTTTCTGTAAACCTAGGCTACTAGTTTAGTATTTAAACAACTTTTAGAGACTTATTTTGTATCTCATGACATTTAGATCAAAACTTTGTACTCTTTGACGGCATGAGTCTCTAAACCCCATTGTTGGGGGTGAGGAGCTCTGCTGTGTCTCGATGAATTAATGCAAGTATTTCTGTTTTCCATTCAAACATGCGTGTTCCTATCTAAGATATCCATTCACGCCTAACTATGGAGAAGGTGATGATCAGTGACACTCATCACCTTCCTCAATCCATGAACGTGTGTCTGACAATCACCTCCGTTCTACATCAAATTGAATGAATATCTTTTAGATTCCTTAATCAGAATCTCCATGGTATAAGCTAGATTGATGGCGGCATTCATGAGAATCCGGAAAGTTTAAACCTTGTCTGTGGTATTCTGAGTAGGATTCAGGGATTGAATGACTATGACGAGCTTCAAACTCGTGAGTGCTGGGCGTAGTGACAGACGCAAAAGGAGGGTGAATCCTATTCCAGCATGATCGGGAACCTCAGATGATTAGCCGTGCTGTGACAGAGCATTTGGACCATTTTCACAAGAGGAGGGGATGTAACCATTGACAACGGTGATGCCCCAACACACAGCTTGCCATAGAAGGACGTGCGTGCATGAATCAGAGAAAAAAGAAAAGCAGAGATTCAGAAGACAAAGCATCTCCAAAACTCCAACATATTCTCCATTACTGCATAACAAGTAACTTTTAACCCATGCTCTCTTGTTCATTCGCAATTCAACTGATAAATATAATTGACTTCCTGACTAAGAATTGCAAAATAACCATAAATTGCTTCAAACCAACAATCTCCATGGGATTCGACCCTTACTCACGTAAGGTATTACTTGGATGACCCAGTGCACTTGCTGGTTAGTGGTACGAGTTGTGAAAAGTGTGATTCACAATTCGTGCACCAGTACACTAGCCTCCTCAACATCAATTTCGAGCTTCTCAGAAAGGGGATCTATAACTTTTGGTTCCCATGGACTTTCAATATCTCCTAAGTCTTCAGCCACTTCTTCCTCTTCAACAATTACAGCTTCCTCTAATTGTTCCAATACAAAGTCTCATTCCTCATTTTTCACCGGAGTTTCTAACCTCTTTTTCATGCTCCACTCTTCATTTGATTCTTCACATGTGACCATGGGAGTGCTTTAAGTGTCTAAGAGTTGTGAGATTAAGTTGCTTGCTACCTTGGTCAAGGTAGCCATGGATTCATCTTGCCTCCTTAGAGCTTCAAGTCTCTCTTAAACAATGGTGCGACATTCTCTTAGCTCTTAGATATATGAAATGAGAGTGTCATTCATGAGTGTTTGAAGTGGATATGAGGGTTCATTATTTGGGAGAAATGGTTCATAATAGAAAAGTGATTCATCTTGGTAAAGGCATGGAGATTGTGTATATGGAGGTGGTTCTTGGGGGTAATTATGTTGGAATTGTTGTGGTTCTATGTATGGTTCATATGGCTCATATGGTTGTTGGTATAATGGATATGGGTTAGGATCATATGGAGGTGTTTGATGGTATGAGACTTGTGAGTATGGTGGTTGAGGGCTATATTGAAGAGGGGGTTCATAGGTATATGGTGGTTGTGGTTGATAACCACAAGGAGGTCCACCATAACCATTAAATTGGTATGCATCATAGAATGGCTCATGCTCATAGTACATTGGAGGATGTTGTTTCCATGAAGATTGGTCATATTCTTGAGACTCCTCCACCTTTGATTTTTTCATCCTTGATGCATGCTCTTATTGTAATTTCCATTTCCTACAACATAGTTAGAACCAAACTCATAGCTAAAATGGTGAGAATTCATAGTAGGAATAGAAAATAAAAATGAACACTAATAAGAAATAAGCAAACAAAGTCCTAAAACTAGCAAAACTAACAATCAATCCAAAAATCAAGCTATTCACAATATTAACATATATACAATAACCAATAACAAGGCACACATTTGCAATTCTCCGATAACGGTGCCAAAATCGGTTAGGAAATTTCACAAAATACTTCCGTTGATAGTATAGTTCCAAACCAACAATTAACCTACAATCAAAGTTAAATTTGTTTGTCACTTAAGTCAAACCTAATAAAAACTGAGAGTATTTAAACTTCGGGTAGTCTCTTAAGAAATTGCAGGGAAGTGTGCATATTATTAGTTATGAGGTATTTTTTGGATTTTGGAATGATGAGCAAGAAACGTAAATAATAAGAAAATAAGCTATCAACTAAGAAAGGTCTTGGCAAGAGGTGAGAATTGGAATTCCTATCCTCATTATCATCCTCAATTGTGATGGTAGTTGTCTTTTTCTCTCACTTAGTTATCCTCTAACAATTGAAAGAAAGTCAAGTGAGCAAAGTTAACTCTAGTTCACAAGTCCTAATCAAAGATTAACTTTAGTGGAATTTAAGCTAACTAGAAATTCTCAATCACCAATCAACAAAAGAATTTGATAACTCAAGAGTCTCCAATTACTCAACCCAAGTCAAGAATACAAAATTCAACTCTAAAATCCAACCAAGCATTTTATCAAACACTTGGAAGGCATAAAAGGAAAGCATAGTAAATTAGCAAGAAATAATAAAATCTAAACTACCCAATGCAAGAAAACAATAATAACAACTTAATTAAGCATTAATAAACAAAGAAACATCAAATTGCATTAATAGAAAATGGAAATCCAACAAGAGTCATGAACATAAAAGTAACAAAATAAAGGAAATAGCAAATAAAAATAAAAGAACAAAGATGTAAGAACAATAAATTGCAAGGGAACTAAATCAAAGCAACAATTAAAATCTTAACCTAAGAGAAATCTAACCTAAATCTACCCTAATTCTAGAGAGAAGAGAGAGCTTCTCTCTCTAGAATTCTAATCTAAAACATGGTAAAAACCTAAACTATGACTACTTCCTTCATCCCCCTTCAATTCTTCGGTTCAACAGCATCAGAAATGAGTTGATCTGGGCCTCAATGAGCTCAGAAATTGCCCCCAACGTGTTTCTTTAATGAAGTCACGTGACAAGTGTCACGTGTATACATGGGTTACGCGTACAAGTCGCTTGACAAACCTCTGGTCATGCGTACGCGTGGGTCACCCGTATGTGTGACTGGGAAGACTTCCAAAACTTTATTTCTTCATGAATTCTCCACTTTTTTACATGCTTTTTCTTCATTTCTTCAATCCAATCTTTGCCTTCTAAACTTGAAAGCACTTAACAAATACATCAAGATATCGAATAGAATTAAAGTAATAAAATTTAGCAATTTTAGGGCCTAAAAAGTATGTTTTTACTTTTAAGCAAAATTTAGGTGAAATTCACAAAACCATGCTATTTCATTGAATAAATGTGAGAAAAGTTGATAAAATCCACCAAATTCAACACAAGATAAACCATAAAATTGTGATTTATCAAGTTGCTAGTGTCAGATTCTCGCTTACAGCGAGAAACATTGGCTCACCATCCATTGGTTCATCACCTCCTCGGCTCACTGACCTGCAAATCACCATAACGAAAGCAATATAAAAAATAATTTGTGCAACTTTTTGAGATAAATAATTATTTTTAAACAAAAAGTGTTAATAAATTATTACTTATTTCTACAGTGGCAATAGGGCTCTATGGGGCGGGGACCCCTTTTCCATCCCTGTCCCTATTTAGTAAAACGTCCCTCATTTCTGTCTATCTTCAACACAGGTTCCCATTTATTTTTTTCGCGAGGAAGGCAGATACCGGTGGATATCCATGGATATTAAGCTTCAAAAAAATTGAAAAAATTAACACAATCATAATTCCTTGAGCTCGGTGTCTTGGAGTCTGCTTTTCTTTTGTCAGTCGCTGCTTCTTCTAACCCACCACTGTCATGCTCGTCGCCTGGCCTCTGTCTCTGGTGCACTTTTGTCCCTTTGCTCAGAAGTTAGAACAAAGGTTTATAATTCTGCTAGTGCTACTTAGATTGGTTTATTTGTTTTTGTTTGAATTTTTCGTTCTTGGTTCTTTGTTCTTCAATTTAGGATTCTACTGCTGTTAGTGCTGTGCAGATTGAATTATTGAATGATTAGCTATGTTCATTACTACTGTGCAGTATTGTACGCTGTTTTGTTGCCTTTGTTTTGTGTTGTGCTAAAAATAATTTAGCTGAAATTATGCTCATTGTTAATCTTTGAAAAATCTTATTAGTCTTCGTTAAAATTATGTTGAAATTATGTTGAAAATTATGCTTATTGTTTCTGCTCATTGTTAATCTTTGTTAAAATTATGTTGAAAGTTATTGAGCGTAGTAAAACTACTTTAACTAATAATGGTTAGCAGCAACTCAAACTAAAAAGTCTGGAATGTTGTCTTAATACCTCAAGAATAGTTAACAAGGGTATATGTATAAATAGGGATTAGTTTGTTAGACCTTTGTGATTCTTTTTATTTTGTAAAACGTTTCTTACTTAAACAAAAATACTCCATTAGTTCATCAGGATTTCCTTTTCTTTTTCCCGCTACTAGTTCTTGTTTTCATTATCACTTATTCTTGTTGTTCTATATTACTTAGTATTAGCAGTCTTTATTTTCTCTTTCAAAGTATGCTGAAAATTATGTTGAAATTATGCTCATTGATATTGCTCACTATTAATCTTTGTTAAAATTATGCTGAAACTTTGTTAAAACTTGTTAGTCTTTGGATATCAGTTTTTTGTTATTTGACTTTTGAATTTGTATTAAGATAAGATCATAAGCCTTATATTGATATAGTATTTTAAATTTGAGTGATATTTTAAGATTTATATTAAACTATAGTTATATTTTAGTATGCTTATTTATATTTTATTCATTATTTTATTATAAACAGTTTTTCTGGTTGAACTACGGTTGAACCAATTAGACTAGTAAATTAGTGAACTAGTAACTAGAACGGTTTGATGACTGGTTCGGTTTTCAAAACCTTGGTAATGGACACAAACTTGAATAATTAGTTATTGCAGATTTAAATATTATACACATCATTAAAAAAACTATTAAACATACACTTACATAAAGATATTTAAGTAATTTTTTGTGGGAATGTTATAAATCCCCGTGGGATGGGTATCTCAATCCCCGCCCCGTCTCCATTTATTTGCGGGTTCGGGTCCCTGACCCATGGAGATTTTGTGGATCCCTATTAGCTCTCCCTCGTGGGTAATTTCCGTGGATATATGTGGATGCGAGTTTTTTTTCGTCCCTACTTATTTCATACTGGAAGGGAATGAAAATTTGAATATCTATTATATTATATTACAATTGAATTTCTGTACTGATGCACGAAAATCTGTATCGCTAAAAATTTCCCTCGACAAGTATACCGAATTGTTGTCAAGTAAAAACTCAGAATAGAGTGAGGTCAAATCCCACAGGGATTGATTGGTTGAGCAACTTTAATTAGAAGAGTGTTCTAGTTGAACTAAGCAAAATTGAATTGAGAATTGCAAAAAATTTAAATGGCGGAAAACGTAAATAGCAAGGAATGTAAATAACTGAAAATAAATTGCAGAATGTAAGGAGCAGAAATTAAATTGCAGAAACTTAAATGGGAATGGGGATGATTGAGCATAAATGTAAACATCAAAAATTAAAGAATGGGAGAGATCAGAATGGGGAGGTTCATTGGGCTTAGGAGATATTGCATTCTCCGGATCAAGTTCATTCTCATCACTTCCTCAATCAATGCATTCATCGATATTCTTGGCAATCTTAGGTGATTGGATCCCAATGTCTTAGCAATCCAGTCTTTCTAAGCTTGAACAATTACCCAATGTCTTGATTTAATTGCTCATGGGAAGAGATGAAGTACGATCACTGATTAGACCACATCTTTTTCTAGATCAAAGTATTGGTAGGATTACATGTCAATATATCCATCCAACCCCCAACCCAGTCCAACATGAGAAAGCATTTCTAGCATGATTTCCTCATTCCTCTTTCAAGGTTCCGAGAAAATCCAAGTATGAACAATTTCTCTTTCGAGACAATTGTTCAATTGGATGGAGATTGAAAGCTTTCAAGCAAAATCAAGAAAAAAGAAAGAGAAAGAAAAATAAAAACTATTATTGATCCATTGAATTACAACAGAGCTCCCTAACCCAATGAAGAGGGGTTTAGTTGTTCAAAGCTCTGGGAATGGAAATTGAAATTGAAAAGTGTATTGCAAAAGTAAACTAAATTTACAGAGAGTGTTTACAATCCTAGATCCCTAGGTTTCCAATCTCCTTTCTAACTCAAACTCTCTGCTATTTATACACTTTCTTCCTTCAGTCTTCAAGTCTTTGGACTGGGCTTTAACCTTTGTTGAAGCAGTTAAAGTGGCTCTCAATGACGTTAAGAAGGGACGTTGGCAAACTAACGTTCATACTCTGCATGGGTGCCCAATTGTAATAAAGCTGGCATCAACATTGGTGATCAACGTTTACAAGAAAACGTTGAGTCAAACATTCTTTTGAAAAAGGATTGAGCGTTGCCACTAACATTTGACTCAATGTTGGTGCACCAACGTTCGTTCATCCACGCGTGCACGTCGCCCACGTGTACGTGTCAAAACAGCATTTTGCGCTTATGCGTTGCTCACGCGTTCGCGTGATTGGTTAAAATTCACGTTCACGCCTACGCATCATCGACGCGTACGCGTCACAGCAAATTTTTGAACTCCAGATTTGAAATTTTTATCGCAGGCGTTGGACCCAACATTGGTTCACCAACGTTACCTCCAACGTTGCACACTTGTGCGTATGCACACTGCCTTGTGCATGCGCACACTTGAACTTTTTCTTCTTGTGCGTATGCACACAATGCCGTGCGTACGCACACAATGCAATTTTCTCAACTCCAACTTTGAGTCTCATCGAAGATGTTGGAGGTAATCTTGGTGAGCCAACGTTCCCTCCAACGTTGCACCCCTTTTTGTAAGAACGTTGCCAGCAACGTTGGCGAGCCAACTTTGGCCACCAACATTGCACTTTATACCCATTTAGAACGTTGCCTAGCAATGTTGGTGAGCCAACTTTGGCCACCAACGTTGCATGACCCTCTTCCTTAACGTTTGAGGCAACGTTGCTTCCCTTGCCTCTTCCTTGCCGTTCCTCTGGTTCTTTCCACCTATCATCAAGCAAATCTAGCATAAATCTCATGAAAATGCATCAATTTAACCATGTTTGATTGAATCAAGACATGCATGAAATTCTCATCCAATTACTTACTTATTGCTTAAGAAAGTGCATGAAACCTAATGAAAACAGATGAAAAAGGCTTGTGAAACTAGCCTAAGATGCCTTGGCATCACAACACCAAACTTAAATCTTACTTGTTCCCAAGCAAGCAGTAAAACATAAGATGAATAATTGAAAACAGAGAGGAATATAAGTCCTTATTGGGAAGCAATAGATCTTGGTTCATGGGGTTTTATGCAGGATATATTTGCAGCTCAACTTTTATTAGTTTCCAAGTGTGAGATGTCATTCTAAGTGCTAACTAAGGTGCTGTTATGGAGCCTTGTTATTCATTGATCCTTGGTGTTTGATTTTTTTTTTTTTTTTTTGCTTTTCTTTTGCTTAGAAACTTATTCCTTATTTGCAGCTCAGTGTTCTATGTTGAGGCAGCCTTTTAGATAAGTTTTCAGTCAACACTCCCGACCCAGTTGGCTCAAGGTGTTGGGTGATGAAGCACCCTTCAGACTTACTAACTCAAGCCTCTCCTCTACACATGCAAACCATAGGCACTTGGCTCACAATTCATCCTAAAGACATTGATGCCCAGCACCTCTTTGGGTCACTAAATGCCTTGTAACTAGGGTGCTATTGATAGTGGACTTTTGGTTGATAATCTCGGATTAGTTAACCCAAGTTACCAAGTGTTAAAACACTCCTTAGAACCTAATCATCCAAGCAGATCCTAGTACAGAAACATCACAGGCATGTGTCTTAAGGTTCAAGTTATTGGTGACTAGCTTATTTACTTGTTTCTTTTCTTTTTGTTGCCAACGTTGGTGCTGGCCGTTGGTGGCCCAACTTTGCCACCAACGTTGGCTTTTCTTCTTTTCTTTCTTGTTATTTCTTTCTTCCAAGGATAATTATTCACTAAGGCTTCACACACAGCAACTAATATTCATGCTTAAAAGGGACATTCTACCTTTCATCCTTATTAGTGAACTAGCTAAACAATCAAACATGTACCACCATTTAACCTTATTATATTTCCTACCAACTTGAACAATTACTCCTTCTGTGTCAAACATTTTCTTTTATTCAATCGAAAGGCAAAGGGAACAAGACATACATTCAAGCAGGATGAAATTGAAATAGGCACTTAGGTTAGAACACTTATATAAAAATTAAAGATGCAAACAACAGAATTCAAATGAAGGTAAGCTAATCAACACGACACATTTAACTTCCAATTAAAACTCTTCAAAGTAGAAACAGTTAAGTAACAACACAACCTCTTGGTATCTTCTTGCTTAATTTTGCGTCATCCTCCTTAACTATTGCATTCTCCTTGATGGTGATGCACAGTCCTTCCCAGAAGCTGAATGACTTCCTGCAATGATATTGAAAGTTGCTTGCTCCCCAAGCACTTGAGAGATTGTTGGCATGCATGTATGCTTGTAGGCTTCTGAACATAGATTGGTATGTGAACACCAAACTTAGTTCCTTGCCTTATGCAGCAAATTGAGTAAATATAGAAACTTCAAGTGCTTTTATTAAGAAAATAAACTATGAATCTAGAAATTAAGCAGTTGTTAAGCAGTCTCTCTGATTGTTTGGAGCTAGTGACTAATCATGTTGAGGGTTGCAATGTGTTCTTAATGAAATCTTTGGTGGAACACCAAACTTAGCATCCCATATTCACCCTTGAATTATTTTGGTGGCAACACCAAACTTAGCTCCTTGCAATACAGAGAAATCTATTTAACTCTTTTATTGAAATAACTCAAGAAAAGGAAATTACCTCTGGTTGGGTTGCCTCCCAACAAGCGCTCTTTTAATGTCACTAGCTTGACAGTTATCTTATCAGTTGAGCTTGTACTTCATCTTGGGGCTTTCACCCATATTGCCCAGATAGTATTTGAGCCTTTGTCCATTCACAGTAAAGGTTTCCTGTGAAATTTCTTCCATAATTTCTATGTGTCCATAAGGTGAGACCTTGGTGATAAGAAAGGGTCCTGACCACCTTGACTTTAGCTTTCCAGGAAAAGCTTTAGCTTGGAGTTGTAGAGGAGGACTCTCTGTCCCTCTTCAAAGTTTCTTGGTGCCAAATTGAGGTCATGCTTTTTCTTTACCCTTTCCTTATAAATTTTGGCACTTTCATAGGCTTGGGACCTGAATTCTTCCAATTCTTGTAGTTGTAGGATCCTTCTTTCACCAGCAGCATTGTTGTCAAAGTTCAGTAGCTTGAGAACCCAGAATGCTTTGTGTTCCAGCTCCACTTATAGATAACAAGCCTTTCCATACGCCAATTGGAACGGAGACAGTCCAATGGGTGTCTTGAAAGCTGTCCTATATGCCCAAAGAGCATCATCCAACTTCTTCGACCAGTCTTTTCTTGAAGTTCCCACAGTTTTTTCAAGAATTCTTTTCAGTTCTCTGTTGGATATCTCTGTCTGCCCACTTGTTTGGGAGTGATAAGGTGTGGCAACCTTATGCTTAACTCCTTATCTCAAGAGGAGAGTCTCTAGTGGTCTATTACAAAAATGGCTTCCTCCATCACTGATTAGAGCTCTAAGAACTCCAAACCGGCTGAAGATATTCTTCCTGAGAAAGTTCATCACTACTTTGTTATCGTTTGTTGGAGTTGCAATGGCCTCCACCCACTTGGATACATAGTCTACTGCTACCAAAATATACTTGTTTGAGTATGAGGTTGGGAATGGTCCCATGAAATCAATCCCCCATACGTCAAATAGTTCAAGCTCTAGGATGAAGTGTTATGGCATCTCATTTCTTTTGGGCAAGTTTCCAGCTCTCTGGCATTCATTACAACTCTTCACTAGTTCTTTTGCATCCTTGAAGATAGTGAGCCAAAAGAATCCACACTGTAACACTTTGGCTGTAGTCCTTTCTCCTCTAAAGTGTCCTCCATAGCAAGAACCATGACAATTTCATAAGACTTCCTGTCCTTCTTCCTCTGAGATGCATCTTCTAAGTATTCCATCTGAACATTTCTTGAAGAGGTATGGTTCATCCCAGATGAAATACCTGGCATCATTGATGAGCTTTCTCTTCTGATGTTTGTTGATCTCCAAAGGGAACTCCCAATGGCCTTAAAATTTGCAATGTCCGCAAACCAGGGTGCCTTTTGAACCAACATCAATTGTTCAACAGGAAAATATTCATTCACACACAGATCATGTGTGTTGCCTTCTTCACAAGGGATTCTTGACAAATGATCTGCTACCTTGTTCTCTACTCCCTTCCGATCTTTAATCTCAATATTGAACTCCTGAAGCAGTAGTATCCACGTTATCAATCTTGGTTTCGACTCTTGTTTGGCAAGTAGATACTTCAGTGCTACATGATCAGTAAAAATAATCACTTTAGAGCTAATGAGATATGATCTAAATTTATCAAATGCAAATACTATTGCTAGTAATTCCTTTTTAGTGGTGGTGTAATTCCTTTGGGTCTCATTGAGGATCTTGCTGGCATAGTATATAACATGCACCAAATTGTCTTTTCTTTGTACTAACACTGCCCCAATAGCAAAATATGATGCATCACACATCAGCTCGAAAGGTAGATCCCAGTTAGGTGGGGCAATGATAGGTGTTGAGGAAAGTTTTCTTTTTAGATTTTCAAAAGCAAGCAGGCATTCTTGATCAAACACAAAAGGTGCTTCAGAGACAAGTAAGTTATTCAAAGGTTTGGCAATTTTTGAAAATTCTTTAATAAACCTTCTGTAGAATCCAGCATGTCCCAAGAAACTCCTAATTGCTTTGACATTACTAGGTGGAGGTAATTTCTCAATTACTTCCACCTCTATGCCTTTATTAGAGATTTTGTGGCCAAGGACTATCCCTTCTGTTACCATAAAATGGCATTTCTCCCAGTTTAAGACTAGGTTAGTATCTTGGCATCTCTTTAGCAACAAGGCAAGGTGATACAAGCAGTTTGGGAAGGAATCACCAAACACTGAAAATTCATCCATAAAGATTTCAATAAATTTTTCAATCATGTTTGAGAAGATGGACAACATGCATCTTTGGAAAGTGGCAGGTGCATTGCACAATCCAAAGGGCATGCGTCTATAAGCAAAGACCCCATATGGGCAAGTGAAAGATGTTTTCTCCTGGTCTTTTGGGTCAACTACAATCTGGTTATAGCCTGAGTAACTATCCAGGAAGCAGTAGTATGCATGACCTGCAAGCCTCTCCAGCATCTGGTTCATGAAGGGTAGTGGAAAATGGTCCTTTCTTGTGGCCTCATTGAGCTTTCTGTAATCAATACACATTCTTCATCCCGTGACGGTTCTTGTAGGGATGAATTCATTCCTTTTATTAGGCATCACAGTGATGCCTCCTTTCTTGGGGACCACTTGGACATGGTTCACCCATGGGCTATCTGAAATGGGGTAAATTACCCCTGCCTGCCATAGCTTCATGACCTCCTTTTGTACCACTTCTTTCATGACCAGATTCAACCTTCTTTGGGGTTGAATGGAGGGCTTGGAATCATCTTCCAACAGAATCTTATGCATACACATGGAGGGGCTTATCCCTTTTAAATCAGCAAGGGTCCATCCAATGGCATTTTGGTGCATTTGCAGCACCTTGATTAGCTCCTTCTCTTGTTCTTGACTGAGAGCAGAATTAATGATCACTAGGTAACTTTCATCACTTTTCATGTATGCATACTTGAGGGTGGGGGGAAGTGCTTTCAGTTCAAGTTTTGGGGCTTCATTCCCTTCCCTCTTTTCCTCTGATGTGCTTGGAATGGGTACTTCAGTTGGTTGGATTGATGCAGCTTCATTGGTTGATAGAGGTTCTTCATCAGGCACTTCCTCAAGTTCTTCTTTTTCAAGAGTTTCTTGTACCAAAGCCTCCACTGCATCCAACCTCATGCATTCTCCCAGTGATTCCTGTGGGTAACTCATGGCTTTGAACACATTGAATACCATTTTCTCATCATGTAATCTAAGAACCAGTTTTCCTTTTTGGACATCGATGATAGCTCCAACTGTTGCTAGGAATGGTCTTCCCTGAATGATTGAAGCCTTGTTTCTTCTTTCACATCCAACACCACAAAGTCTGCTAGGAAGATGAAGTCTCCCACCTTCACCAGCAAATCTTCCACTACTCCATGAGGAAATTTAAATGATCGGTCTGCTAATTGAAGTGCCATTCTTGTTGGTTTGGCTTCCTCAATCTTCATTCTCTTCATCATTGCTAAGGACATCAGATTTATGCTAGCTCCCAAGTCACATAAAGCTTTTTCCACTGTGATTTCTCCTATGATACATGGGATTTGGAAGCTCCCAGGGTCCTTCAGTTTTTGGGGTAGCTTATGTTGAATAATAGCACTACACTCCTCGGTTAACACCACAGTTTCATCATTTCTCCAGCTCCTCTTCTTGGTCATTAACTCCTTCAAAAACTTGGTATAGATTGGCATTTGTTCTAATGATTCAGCAAAAGGGATATTGATTTGGAGTCTCTTAAAAACTTTCAAGAATCTGGAGAACTGGTTGTCCTTTTCATTCTTCTTTAATCGCTGAGGGTAAGGAGCTTTTGGAACATATGGCCTCAAGACTTCTTTTTCTTCTGGTAAATTGGAAGCAGCTATTCGTGCTTCTTCCTTGTCACTTAGGCTTTCATCTACTTCCCTCCCTTGGGTTTCCTTTGAGGTCTCTTTCAGTTCCTTTCCACTCTTGAGTGTGATAGCCTTGCATTCCTCCCTTGAGTTTGTCTTTGTGGCACTACAGGGATTATGGCTAGGGACTTGCTTGGACAGGTATCCAATCTGTACTTCAAGTTTCTTGATGGCAACATTTTGGTTTTGCATATTGGATCTCACCTCCTCCTTCAAATCTTGCATGTCTTTAGACTCTTTACAAAGTTCTCCAAGTATGGCCTCAATCCGGGATAGTCTATCCTCAGATGGTGGTGGTATGTTGGAATTGGGAGGCTGAGAATGGCTATTTTAGGCTTGATATGGAGGCTGAAAAGAGTTGTTGTGTGGGGCTTGGTATGGTCTTTGGTTAGTTTATTGGTAGGTGGAGTTGTAAGGTCTATGATCTTGGTTCTGGGTTTGCTGGTTTTCTCACCCAAAATTTGGGTGGTTCTTCCAACCAGGGTTATAGGTTTTGGAGTGTGGATCATAGGTTTGTCTTGATGAGTTTCCAACATAATTGACTTGCTCCCAATCACCTCCTTCCTCTGCATTGAACTCGTCTTGAGCTGGTGGTTGAGTATTGACTGTTGCAACTTGATTCCTCTCCATCTGCTTGGTGAGGTCTGTCAATTGCTTAGTGATTAGCTTATTTTGAGCTAGCAATGCATCCATGTGATTCAGATCTATCACCCCTCTATTGGTGCTTCTATAAGAGGCATAGAAGTATTCATTATTGGCTACAGTTTCTATGACATCGATGGCCTCTTTAATTGTCTTTTTCTTGTTGAGAGATCCTCCTGAAGTGATCTAAGGCCTTCTTTGATTCTTGTGACAATCCTTCATAGAAAATGTGCAGCTGTACCCATTCATTGAACATATCTGAAGGGCACTTTCTTGTCAATTCCTTGTATCTCTCACATGCATCATAGAAAGTTTCACGATCTTGTTGTCTAAATGTTTGTACCTCATTCCTCAATCTGTTAACTCTTTGGGGAGGGTAAAATCTTGCCAAGAACTTCTTCACCACATCTTCTCAAGTTCTCAAACTCTCCTTTGGAAAGGATTCTAGCCACTTTGAAGCTTTATCCCTAAGAGAAAAGGGAAACAAAAGCAATCTATAAGTGTTAGGATGAACACCATTGGACTTCACAGTATCACATATTCTCAAGAATGTGGTTAGATGTTGGTTGGGGTCTTTGATGAGTGATTTTATGCCGGTGTAGAATTTATCAAATGAAATCTCGTTGCAAGTATAGTTTCTAAACCAACAATAATCATTTCATACAAAAATTTGGTTGTCAAAAGTAACAAACCCCTATAAAATAACCGAAGTATTCAAACTTCGGGTCGTTCTCCCTAGGAATTGCACTAAAGTGTTCTTGTTATTGGTTATGAAGTATGTTTGGGGTTTTTAAGATAATGAACAAGAAATATAAATTGCAAAGGAAATAAACTAACAACTAAGAAAGCTCTTGGCAAGGTATGAGAACTAGAAGTCATATCCTAGTTATCATCATCAATTGAGAAGAGAATTGTGTATTGCTCCCACTTAGTTAACCTCTAACTACGAAGGAAAGTCAAGTAGAGGAATTAGCTTGATATCACAAGTCCTAGCCAAATCTAGGTGAAAGACTAATTTTAGTGACATTCAAGTCAAATAGCAACTTCAAATTATCAATCAACAAAGGAATTAGATAACTCAAGAGTTACCAATTACTCAACCAAAGCCAAGAGGAACAAAATATACCGCATAACTAGAAGAAACATTTTAACAAACACATAGAAGGCAATAAAGGCAAACATTATTAATTGCAAGAATTAAAGGAATCTAAAACTACAAAAGTAAGAGATTAACAATAGAGAGGCAAAACAATTATGAAACAACAAAGAACTTACCAATTGCATTGAAGAAGAAATGTAGATCTACAAAAGAATATATAAACTACAAATAAAAATACAAAGAAACTACAAGAGAAGTAGAATGCTACAAATTCAAGGGAACAATTAAAGATGAAAAAGGAAATTAAGCAAGAGAAGAGGAAGTAAATCTAGATCTAAACCTAATCCTAATTCTAGAGAGAAGAGAGAGCTTCTCTCTCTAGAAACTAACTAAAGCCTCTTGAAAACTAAACTAAAACTAACTAACTCACTAATTGGTTCATCCCTCTTCAATCCTTGAGTTAAATAGCATCAGAAATGAGTTGGATTGGGCCCAAAATGCTTCAGAAATCGCTGGCCACGAGTTGCCTTTAGTGAGTCACGTGCAGCTTCCCACGCGTACGCGTACATCACACGTACGCATCCTTAAACGCTAGGAAACTATGGCAAATTTAATATTATTTTGAAGCCCCAGATGTTAGCTTTCCAACGCAACTGAAACTGCCTCATTTGGACTTCTATAGCTCATGTTATGATCGATTAAGTGCAAAGAGGTCAGGATTGACAGCTTTGTGATTCATTCATTTCTTCATGAGTTCTCCATTTCTACATGCTTTTTCTTCATTCCCTCAATCCAATCTTTGCCTCCTAAACCTGAAATCACTTAACAAATATATCAAGACATCTAATGGAATCAAGGTGAATTAAATCTAGCTATTTTAAGACCTAAAAAGCATGTTTTCACTCTTAAGCACAATTAAAGGAGAATTTACAAAACCATGCTATTTTAGTGAATAAATAGGAGAAAAGTTGACAAAACCCTCTAAATTCAACACAAGATAAACTCTAAAAATGGGGTTTATCAACCTCCCCATACTTAAACAATAGCATGTCCTCATGCTGAACCGAGAAGGACAAGAAAAGGGGTATGAACATTTATTCAATGCAAAGAAACTATATGCATCCTATCTAAATGAATGTTACTAAATGCAAAATGATTCTACCTACTTAGTTAAAAGTAAATCAATCTCCAATACATACATACACAAGTAGGGCCAAGATCATATAACGATTCATGAATCCTACCAATTCAAATATCAAAATGAAGTTCAAGTAGACTTGCAAGAAGAAAGCTCATGAAAGCCGGGAACAAGGAATTGAGCATCAAACCCTCACCGGAAGTGTTTGCACTATAATTGCTTGGTGTGTAGGGTCAATTCACTCAATTCTCCCCTAATCATGCTTTCTAAGATTTGTTTTTCATCTAACAATCAACATTTATTTCATGCATGCATACAACTATCATGAGGACTTTTCATAGGTTGTAATGGGGCTAGGGTCAAGGTAAGGATGCATATTTTGTCAAGTGGACTTGAAATTTGAATCTTTGATTACCTTAAACTTCCCACCTAACGTATATAGCAACCTATACAGTTCTAAACAAACCTAACTACCCGTTCTTCACTTTTTCACATACTCATGTATTTTTTTCCTTGATCACAACACATATGCATTGATTATTATTGAGCTTCACTTGGGGTATTTTGTCCCCTTTTTATTACTTTTTTTTTTCTTTTTTTTCTATTTTTTTCCTTTTTCTTTTGATATCTACATATATTTTTTTCTTTCTTTTTATTTTCTCATTTTTTTTCTTTTTTGCAATAAAGTATATACAAAAGTATCAATGCATATGGTTTTACATTTAATTAACACATGAGCATGTACCCAATTTCCTAAATTCCTGATAGAAATACAAAACACCCTTTTATCCCAACCAATGTCCCAAGTTTTTCCACACTTGAATGATACTCACACTCACTAGCCTAAGCTAATCAAAGATCTAAGTAAAGGACATTTATTATTTTTCGCTTTAAGGCTTGTAATGTGCTAAAATTATGAACAAATGGGTTAATCGTAGGCTCAAAGTTGGCTAACAATGGAGGATAAAAGGTAAGTCTATTTGGGTAAGTGAGCTACATGAAATGATGGCCTCAATCATATAAATGCATGAATACACAAAATAATAGACATAAAGAATCAAACAAATCAAAGATCACACTCATAGAAAGAGAATAATGCACACATGAAGGAAAATAAGTGGTTATATAATGTAAGCACACAATTAGGCTCAAAACTCACAAGCTTGTGTTCTTAGCTCAAAAACCATGTTCCAAAATACATTCCTCAAGCAAGTTTAACACAAAAATTTTTCAAATTGGTAGGCTGCCCTAAAACAGTTTCTTGGAAAAGAAATCATCACCCTAACCATGTAGTCCTAATAAGAAAGAAGTGGTAAAAATATGTACAAATTCTAACTAACATGCAACCTATCATGCAATGCAAACACTAACTAACATTGGTGTTGAAAAAAGAAATTGTTACCAGTGGAGATCGGTCATCGACCGAACCTCCCCACACTTGAAGATTACACCGTCCTCGGTGCATGCAAAGAAGAGCAAGGTGGACGGGTTAAAACAACTGATGAGCTTTCTTCAAAAGGTTGTGTGAATGACTTGTTTGTTGCCCCATTTAGAAACTTTTCCTTTTTCCTTCCTCCCTTTTTGGTGGCCATCCTGAAAGGAGAGAAAAAAAAGAAAGAAAATTAAGCCTATAACAAAGATATCAAAGCAAATAGAACATAGGCGGGGGCTAATGCCAAATAAGATTAGGGTTCTCATCTACATGGTAGCTACGCATGTAAGTGAGAAAGTAATATAGGCAAAGAGCATATCAACTAATACTTGATGCAAGAGTAAAATCAAAGCATGAGGAGCATATTGAGCATCAAGTTCAAACAAGAATTGACATGAACAAGATTAGTGATAAGCATGAAAGTATTTGGTCCGATCCTAACTCAATGATAATAAAGTTCAAAAGCAAAGAATAATGAATTAGGAAGGACTAAACCACTAATCTTGTGTGTGGAACAAAAATGACCATTAATGCTAGACAAGACACGAAGCAGCAAAACAATGCAAGAAATTCTAAACAATTGAGTAAGAGAATTCAACACCATTATTAAAATGAGAAACTTAGAAAATAAAATAAGAACAAGTTATAAAAACAAAATTAAAATGCAATGAATGAAAATAAGCAAATGCAATAAAAGGGAATGGGAGAAAAGAATTTTTTTTTTTAGTATTTTATTTATTTATTATTATTTATTTATTTTTTATTTTATTTAAATTTTTTTTCAAGAGAGGAAGAAGAGGAAAGGTAGAAAGAAAGAAGAAGAAAAGAAGAAAGAAGGAGAAAGGAGAAAAACAGGGTGCGAATCCACGCATAAGCGTCATGCGTGCTTATGCATGGATGCAGCAGGGACAATCCACGCGTAAGAGTCATGCGTGCTTATGCGTGGATTGAGATTGTGCTCCCAGCTCAATTCCAGCATAAATCTCGCACAACTCTCAGGTTTTTGTACCAGGAGTTGCGAAAGTGCAATCCACGCGTAAGTGTCATGCGTGCTTAAGCGTGGATTGAAATTTTTTTTTAAGAATTTTTTTAGAAGCATAAAAACAGAATTTAACACTCTCCTAACCTATAAACATTATAAAGCAACCAAAATTCAAATTTAACAAAAATCTTTAAGTTTTTTGAAACATTTTCAAAGACAAAATAAACAAAACTTGCACCTCAAGGCAATTCAAAAACAACCATTCTAATCAAAACATAAATCTAATAAGCAACCTAGAAATCAAATCAAGATATGCAAAAGTATGAAAAGAATGAAACTACCTAAAAATGGCAACTCAATTCATTCACTGATTATATCTACAAGAGAATGGAAAGAGTTTACCATGGTGGGGTGTCTCCAACCTAGCACTTTTATTTATTGTCCTTAAGTTGGACAATTGATGGGGTCCTTGCTATGGTGGTTTATGCTTGAATTCTTTCTTGAATCCCCACAAATGTTTGCACTTCCAATAGCCTCCGGGATCCCAAATTAGGCGTAGAAGGCCTTCAAGGAAGCGTAAGCAAGTGACAAGGCCCCAAAGTTGATGATTGTCTATGTATATTCTGGGGTCCCATACTTTGTTTGTCAACCCCCTTTCTTCTTGATCTTCATGCTTCCAATAGGGTGATAAACTTATTGAATTCTCTTTGTAACTCCTACTCATCATCCTAATTCCATTGACTTAAGTTCCACTCCACCTTTGAATCCCAAAGTTTGAGTTTCTACCCACTATGTACCTTGATTCTTGTTGCCAACCAACATCCAATTCTTTTCTACTTTCTAACCCATAAATTGTTCTAAGTTGACCATCCGTTTCTAACAATGCATATTGATATGGGCAAAGGAAATTAAAGGATAAAATTATTACCCACTCAATTTGTAATTCGGATGGTGACTTAGCAAGGAAGATATCCAATGGTCTTGACATTGTAGGCTCCACTTCCTTTGGCTCCTCCTTGATGATTTCCATCTTTTGACAACTTCCTTCAACTTCCTCTTGCTTGTCAACTTCTTCCAAATCCTCCCCATCATCAATCAAATCAAGCTTTGGAGGTTGTGTGAAGTCCACTCTAATATTAGCTTCACATTCAATGGAAGAGTTGTCAACAAGGACACCAATATTACTTGGCTTGGAGTTGTCTTCAATAACTTCAATTTCTTGTCTAATGGGAGGTGATTCAATTTTTGATAAAAAGTCATTGATGATTGAATCCATCTCTTGATCAACCTCTTCATATTCTTCAATTTGGATATGTGCCAGAGGTTGTTGAGACTCCCATGGTGGTTCCGCATTTCCGAAATCTTCAACCACGTCTTCCTTTTCTTCAATAATCGTAGGTTCCTCTAATTATTCCAATACAAAACACAACTCCTCCTTCTCCACCGGACTTTCCAATCTCTCCTTTATGCTTTGCACTTCTTTGGAACCTTCACATGCAGCTACGGAATTTTCTTGAGTATTCAAGCATTGGTAGGCTAAGATATGCACTACCTTGGTCAAGTTAGTCACAAACTCTAGGGTGTTCCTTTGCAGTTCCACTTGTCCTTAAAGTAGCAAAGTGAGAGAATCATCTATTGGGGCTTGGGGTGGATAAGAGGGTTCATCACTTTGGAGAAAGGGTTCATAGTAGGAAGGTGGTTCTTCTTGGTGAGGGTATGGAGATGGTATGTATTGAGGTGGTTCTTAGTGGTAATCATGATGGGATTGTGGCGGTTCTAAAGGTTCTTGCTCATAATGGTCACAAGGATATGGTATGGGTGATTGGTCATATGATGGATACGGGTCATATGAAGGTGTTTGGTAGAGAGAGGCTTTAGAGTATGGTTGAGGTTCATGTTGAGGATATGATTGATAGGCATATGATGGTGGTAATTGATTGGCACAAAAAGATTCACCATAGCCATTAAATTGACATGCATTAGGATGGTGATTATACCTATAAGTATCCGGAGGTTGTTGCCAATAGGAGTGATCAATTCCTTGAGGCTTCTCCCATCTTTGTTGGTTCCATCCTTGATACATGTGGTCATTGAAGTTCACATTTCCTACAACACAATGAGAACAAAACTCATAGCCAAAAAGGGTGAGAATTCATAGTGGAAGTAAAAATAAAACTAACTAAGTCCTAAAGCTAATCAGAACTAACAACCGGGCAAAAGACAAACATAATCACAATATTCACATATATACAATAACCAATAACAAGGCACACAATTACAATTTCTCGGTAATGGTGCCATTTTGATGAGCGATTTTATGCCGGTGTAGAATTTATCAAATGAAATCTCGTTGCAAGTATAGTTTCTAAACCAACAATAATCCTTTCATACAAAAATTTGGTTGTCACAAGTCACAAACCCCTATAAAATAACCGAAGTATTCAAACCTCAAGTCGTTCTCCCTAGGAATTGTAATAAAGTATTCTTGTTATTGGTTATGAAGTATGTTTGGGGTTTTTGAGATAATGAACAAGAAATATAAATTGCAAAGGAAATAAACTAACAACTAAGAAAGCTCTTGGCAAAGTATGAGAACTAGAAGTCCTATCCTAGTTATCATCATCAATTGAGATGAGAATTGTGTATTGCTCCCACTTAGTTAACCTCTAACTATGAAGGAAAGTCAAGTGGAGGAATTAACTTGATATCATAAGTCCTAGCCAAATCTAGATGAAAGACTAATTTTAGTGACATTCAAGTCAATTAGCAACTTCCAATTATCAATCAACAAAGAAATTAGATAACTCAAGAGTCACCAATTACTCAACCAAAGCCAAGAGGAACAAAATCTACCTCATAACTAGAAGAAACATTTTAACAAACACATAGAAGGCAATAAAGGCAAACATTATTAATTGTAAGAATTAAAGGAATCTACAACTACAAAAGCAAGAGATTAACAATAGAGAGGCAAAACAATTATGAAACAACAAAGAACTTACCAATTGCATTGAAGAAGAAATGTAGATCTACAAAAGAATATATAAACTACAACTAACAATACAAAGAAACTAGAAGAGAAGTAGAATGCTACAACTACAAGGGAACAATTAAAGATGAAAAAGGAAATTAAGCAAGAGAAGAGGAAGTAGATCTAGATCTAAACCTAATCCTAATTCTAGAGAGAAGAGAGAGCTTCTCTCTCTAGAAACTAACTAAAGCCTCTTGAAAACTAAACTAAAACTAACTAACTCACTAATTGGTTCATCCCTCTTTAATCCTTGAGTTAAATAGCATCAGAAATAAGTTTGATTGGGCCCAAATAGCTTCAGAAATCGCTGGCCATGAGTTGCCTTTAGTGATGAGTCACGTGTAGCTTCCCACGCGTATGCATACATCACACGTATGCATCTCTAAACGCCAGGAAACTATGGCAAATTTTATATCATTTTGAAGCTCCAGATGTTAGCTTTCTAACGCAACTTGAACCGCCTCAGTTGGACCTCTGTAGGTCAAGTTATGATCGATTAAGTGTAAAGAGGTCAGGATTGACAGCTTTGCGATTCCTTCATTTCTTAATGAGTTCTCCATTTCTACATGCTTTTTCTTCATTCTCTCAATCCAATCTTTGCCTCCTAAACCTGAAATCACTTAACAAACATATCAAGGCATCTAATGGAATCAAGGTGAATTAAATCTATCTATTTTAAGACCTAAAAAGTATGTTTTCACTCTTAAGCACAATTAAAGGAGAATTTACAAAACCATGCTATTTTAGTGAATAAATGGGAGAAAAATTGACAAAACCCTCTAAATTCAACACAAGATAAACCCTAAAAATGGGGTTTATCAGTCTTCTTGGGCACTTCCTCCAAATGAGAAATTATTTTGAACAAGGGTGATGAGCTGTAGCTTTAACTCAAAGTTATTAGCATGAATGGTTTGTTTTAGAATGCTACTCCCATAATTCCCAGGATTTGGGTTGATGTAAGAGCCTAGAACTCTTCTCTCCTGCCCAACATGGTTACCAGCACCTTCTCTAGCATGATTATGAACTTCTTCCTCCATAGTAACATCTAGATCTTCTTCCAACTCTTCTTCACTAATGATGCCTTTACCTCTTGCTTCCCTCTTTAGTCTAAAGAAGATCCTCTCAGGTTCACTATCAAAAGAAATTGAGGTTCCTCCTCTTCTACCTGTCATACACTCAGCAAAAAAAAAAGCAAACAGCAAGTGGAGAAGTAACTTTTGTTGAGAGTTATGGTTAGAGTGGTTAGTGCAACTGATCAAACAGTTATTGGATTAGTGTGCTAGAAAGTAAATGAACAAAGAAAAACAACTTAAATTGCAGAGAATGGCAGTAAACAACTGAAATTAAAACTGATCAAAAGAAAAGAAAAGTGTTCAATCTAGTTATCCTCTAATTTAATCATTGTCAATGCAAAATCAATCTCCGGCAACGACGCCATAAACTTGATGCACAAAAATCTGTATCGCTACAAATTTCCCTCGGCAAGTATACCGAATTGTCATCAAGTAAAAACTTACAATAGAGTGAGGTCGAATCCCACAGGGATTGATTGGTTGAGCAACTTTAATTAAAGGAGTGTTCTTGTTGAACTAAGTAAAATTGAATTGAGAATTGCAGAAAATTTAAACGGAGGAAAACGTAAATAGCAAGAAATGTAAATAACTGAAAATAAATTACAGAATGTAAGGAGAAAAAATTGCAGAAACTTAAATAGGAATGGGGATGGTTGAGCATATATGTAAACAGCAGAAATTAAAGAATGTGAGAGATCATAATGGGGAGGTTCATTGGGCTTAGGAGATGTTGTATTCTCCGGATCAAGTTCATTCTCAACTCTTCCTCAATCAATGCATTCATTAATCTTCTTGGCAATCTTAGGTGATTGGATCCCAATGTCTTGGCAATCCAATCTCTCTAAGCTTGAACAATTGCCTAATGTCTTGATCTAATTGCTCATGGGAAGAGATGGAGTACGATCACTGATTATACCACATGTTTTTCTAGATCAAAGTATTAGTAGGATTACATGTCACTAGATCCATCCAACCCCCAACCCAATCCAACATGAAAAAGCATTTCTAGCATGATTTCCTCATTCCTCTTTCAAGGTTCCGAGAAAATCCAAGTATGAACAATTTCTCTTTCGAGACAATTGTTCAATTGGATGGAGATCGAAAGCTTTCAAGCAAAATCAAGAGAGAAGAAAGAGGAAGAAAAATAAAATCTATTATTGATCCATTGAATTACAACAGAGCTCCCTAACCCAATGAAGATGGGTTTAGTTGTTCATAGTTCTAGGAATGGAAATTGAAATTAAAAAGTGCATTGCAAAAGTAAACTGAATTTACAGAGAGTGTTTACAATCCTGGATCCCCAGGTTCCCAATCTCCTTTCTAACTTAAACTCTCTGCTATTTATACACTTTTTTCCTTCAGTCTTCAAGTCTTTGGACTGGGATTTAGCCTTTGTTGAAGCAATTAAAGTGGCTCTTAATGATGTTGAGAAGGGACGTTGGCAAACTAACGTTCATACTCTGCATAGGTGCCCAATTGTAATAAAGCTGGCATCAACGTTGGTGATCAATGTTTACAGGAAAACGTTGAGTCAAACGTTCTTTTGAAAAAGGATTGAGCGTTGCCACTAACGTTTGACTTAACGTTGGTGCACCAACGTTCGTTCATCCACGCGTTCTCGAGATTGGTTAAAATTCACATTCACGTGTACACGTCATCGATGCGTACGCGTCACAGCAAATTTTTCAACTCCCGATTTGAAATTTTATCGCAAGCGTTGGACCCAACGTTGGTTCACCAACGTTACCTCCAACGTTACACACTTATGCGTACGCACACTGCCTTGTGCGTGCGCACACTTGAACTTTTTCTTCTTGTGAGTACGCACACAATGCCGTGCGTACGCACACAAGGCAATTTTCTCAGCTCCAACTTTGAGTCTCATCGAAGACGTTGGAGGTAACGTTGGTGAGCCAACGTTCCCTCCAACGTTGCACCCCTTTTTGTAAGAACATTGCCAGCAACGTTGGTAAGCCAACTTTGTCTACCAGCGTTTAGAACGTTGCCTAGCAAAATTGGTGAGCCAACTTTGGCCACCAACGTTTCTTTCCTTGCCTCTTCCTTGCCATTCCTCTGCCACTTTCCACCTATCATCAACCAAACAAGTGCATCAAAGTCTTGCTATAATCACAAGATTTTTGCATCATTCATTTCATCAAGCAAATCTAGCATAAATCTCATGAAAATGCATCAATTTAACCATGTTTGATTGAATCAAGACATGCATGAAATTCTCATCCAATTACTTACTTATTGCTCAAGAAAGTGAATGAAACCTAATGAAAACAGATGAAAAAGGCTTGTGAAACTAGCCTAAGATTCCTTGGCATCATGTACTTAATAATAGAATTGACGTAATACTTCTAAGAGTGTTTTTCGATTTATTTCTTCTAATTCATTTAATCAAATTAATAATAGCTAATTAATAATATTAATTAATTAATTTGTAGAGATATCTAAATATCTTATAATTTATACCAATTAATTAACTATAATATATTATATCAATCATAATTAATTATATCTGTTAATTGATTTGATTAATTTATAAGAAGAAGGTATTTCTTAATTTATTTTTGTTTATTCATTAAACCAAATCAAATGTACTAATTATTTATATCAACTAATTTATTTGATTCATTCATTAGCATTAAAATAATTGAGATATTTTAACTAATAATCAGTAATACTTGTTGCGGAGATTACCTAAAACAGGGTTGCTTTTGGTCTGACCACAAGGTCCAGACTCCTTTTGGGGCAGTGTCTGACATCCATTGGCATTGAGGTGCCGCTGTCTGAATTACTCGTGAGGAGGTAGGAGTGGTACCTACAAGGAACTCCGATACTTAAGTTAGCAAGGGTTTAAGTAGGTTTTTAGTAGATTGGGTTCGCAGTATACCTGAGGGTGTCAAGGTAGTTATAATTGTAGATGTAGAGTCGATAATCTCCTTTTAAAGTAGTTCCACTTTTGATGGTAGATAACCGCTCCCTTTTGTTAGGGAAGTTGTTGAGGTCTCCTTTCTAGATGAGTAAGAGAGATAGTTGGACTTAATTACTAATTCGAGCAAGTAGGGATTGTATAAAATTGTCGCGCCCGACCTCTATGAGGTCGGGAAGGTATCGATCCAGCTAATGTCTGTTGGTTGGACTTTTCTTATTTTGGGCCTAGCTAAGTAGTGGGCCCGGGTATGAACAGTGCCCTGCTTGAGACCGAACTCCATTAGATCGGACTCAAGCATTACAAAGTCAGGCTATCTTATTGCGGTGTCAGTTATCACGTATGAAAATCGCCTTTCGAGGGGTTAGGTCAGGTACTTAACGTGTTCGCAAATTTGAAACATTGTATCTTTTCATAATCCTCCACACGTGTCTTATGGTTACTTTGGTAACCATGCACGTCATAAATGGGGGTAGACAAATTTACTATTCTGCCTTTAGTGTCTTATAAATACTCAACCCCTTTTTTCTTTCTTCTTTTTACTTCTCCTTCTGAAACTTCTTTCTTTATTCTTTCTCAAGGCTTTGATTTCACCGTAACCCCATTCCCATTTTCTTTTCAAGTTTTTCTCTATCTTGGATTTCTACTTCGAATTTTCACTCGTGTTTGCTTCGAAGGCTTCCGAAATGTTCGTGTTGTGCTATCATGTGCATTCCTTCATTTGTTTCTCCATCAAGGTTGGTCTCGCCTTTCTTATTTTGTTTCTGTACCCATATTTCTTGCTGGATAATGTGCTTCTGATGTTGTTGTTATTGATGTTTGTGTGAAAAAATAGTTTCTTAGTGGTAGTTATCAATGTTCCTTTGAAAATGTATCTTCTGCATTCTTTTCTTTCTTTGACATTTATTCCTCTGCTATGAATTTATGTATTAAATGCAGGGTTTTGCTTTGTGCCTCCAAATGGTGCCATTTTTGCTTCTGAAAACAGTGACATTTCAAGCTCTAGTAATGTAGTTTGATTGCTGTATTCGCAAGAGGGTTTTGGAACTATGAAGTTCTTTTGTTGAAGATGACCCGACCTCTTGCGGACTTGGTTGAATGTATGTATTGCCTAGTCTGACTTGTAGTGATAATTTTTCTTTTCCTATTTTGTAGGTATAGCTTTCTATGTCTCGCTCAGTAATACTCAACATGTCTTCTAAGGTTTCATCCGACTTAGACTGAGTAGATGTTACTGTTCTTTCCGCTATCCCTGTAATCGATAACAAATACGTAAAAAATTTCCATAGACAACACAGGATATTTAAAGATCGGGGGAATGAGGATAAATATGAGATTGTGGTTGCTAATCCTGAGGAAAGAGTGTGTTTTTTCCGACTTAACAAGTTGGAACGTCATTTCATGTATGTATATGAGTGCCTTTTTTACTAAGCTGGGAGTGTGTGTTCATTTTTCTGATTTTGAATCTGAAATTCTTCGTCTCTGTAAAGTTGTGCCTTCCTAACTCCACTCCAATTCTTGGGGTTTTATGAAAATTTAACAATTAATAAGTCGAGAGCTTGATCTTCTATTATCCTCCAAAGTCTTCTTTTATCTTTTCCAACTTACCAAGCCTTTTAGTTCCAAAAAACAAGGTTAGATTTCTTTTTGAGTTGTTCAGGGAAGAAAAGTTTTCTCCATTTTTGATGATTCTTTCTATGATTTCAAAAATGATTGTTTCAAAATCCGATCTGTGGAGGATGCCTGACCTTTCTTTCTTGATGAAAAAGATGATTCTATTTTTAGTCTGTACTGGGAGGAGTTTCCCACTATTATTAAATATAATCTTGAAGATTTAGACAAGGTAGAGGGGTATGTAGTATGTCACAACCCCGTTTTTCGAGTACGCGAGATCTTTTCTGAAGGCACGGATTTCTCCAGAAGATTAGTGAAGGGAACAGCTCTACTGTATCATCAATCATCTCAATCCTTATTGTCATTATATCATCCTTAAGCTAGAACCTCTTCTAAGGCAAGCTCGATAATGCAATCACGAAGAACCTAATTTTTGAACCGTATCG
Organism: Arachis ipaensis; assembly: GCF_059453495.1. Classification (NCBI taxonomy): domain Eukaryota; kingdom Viridiplantae; phylum Streptophyta; class Magnoliopsida; order Fabales; family Fabaceae; genus Arachis; species Arachis ipaensis. Next base: position 123,687,853 of record NC_142442.1, on the reverse strand, counting down.
GTTAGGAGTTTTAATTCTAGTTTTCGTAAATAGTCTCTGTTTGACGAACCGGACTAGATTCATGAGAGAAGAGAATAGTAATATGATATTATTATTATTATTATATTAATATTAGAGATGCTTGAATAATATTATAATATTACTTGATTTGTTTTAGTTAAAAATAGGAGATCGGTTTAACCGGGTTCACAGTTTACTGGTGCAGCTTAACACCAACACTTTCTGATGACTTTAGCAAAGCTAATACCTCATCATATATCTTTTATTCTTATTTTAATCATGTTACTAGTATCATTTATACTAGTAGCTGAGATATTAATCTCTAGAAGTGTTGTTAAGTGTATGTTCTAATACATCTAGTTTTAGTAGTTATACACCTGAGATATTTTAGTATTATTTTAACCACCTCCCAAGCCAACCAATCACAGCTCTCCCCTCACCCTCAAGACCTCCAAGGCTGCCTCATTTTCTCATTGTGGACGAAAATTATAAAGAGAAAAAGGAGAGAAAGTTCTTGGTTCATAAATCTTCAAAGCTTGTTTTCTTCTAAACTAAAACTCAAATCAAAACTCTGATTTCACCAAAATGATCCTCTCTTCTTCCTCTACATAACCATGTAACTTATCAAGGATGGAAATAAGGTGAGATGACTGTTCTTTTCCCCTTTGAATTTGGTTTTCAAGGAAACATGCATGAACATGTATTTTCTTGATGTTCTTGCTTAGCTTGACTTGTGGGGCAAAGATCTTCAATTCCCAGCACGTATAAGGTGAGGAATCCCTTCCTAACATGTTGATTAAGGTTTGGTTAGTTGAGGTTTTATGGATTTAAAGTTGTTCTCGATGTGTTTTAGGAGGAAAAAGTGCTTTAAGAACACTTCAAAGAGTGACCAGATTTGGAGCAGCAAATCAAGGTAGGATTTGGTAAAATTAATCTTGATTAATTGTGTTTGATATGTGTGATTATGATATTATTTGGTTATGCTTGAAATTGATTATTTATATGAGTTATTCTTGTTGAAATTTTGTTAAAATTTTGATGAAATTTGATGATATTCAAGCTATGAAACATGTTCTTGAGTGCAGCTGGAAAAACGAACCCTAGGACTTAAATTGGGGTTGATTTAGTTTTGAAATCAAGTGGAAAAGATGGGGTTTTAGTGGCTGCTAATTTATTATGAATTTTGGTAAAAATCGGTTACTGAAAAGATTGAAAAACGGGTGAAAACAAAGAAAGAATCTGAAGAATTTATGAAGAACACGAAGAACACTTTGAGTGTGGTGAAGAACAATGAAGAACATGCTTTAGATCTTAAAAAGGGCAAGGAAGTAATTATTTTGATGTTTGGGGATTATTTTGTAATTTCCAAATGTTAGGGTGGTTAAAGTAGAAATATTAAAAGTTACGGGTGGTAAAAAGTGAATTCTAAAGGTTAAAAATTAAAAAGGGGTAATTTTCAAAAATTTAATAACAAAATAAGAAATAATAATAAAATATTAAATAATAATATTTTAATAAAAATAATAAAATAATACAGAAAAGACAGTTTTTCGTAAAAGTTTTAGAAAGACAACTTTAAGCGCAGAATTTTATAATTACCTTCATAAAACACTTAGCGAGTGGTAACAACATATTAGTGAGGCAAAGACAAAGTAAAGATAAAAAGTTAAAGAAGAGATAAAAATTGAAGAAATGGTCTGTAAAGTTTTAATGACAGAAAACAGATAGAGATTAATGAACGAACTAGGAGCAACATAGTTAGTTCTTGAGTTGCGCCTAGGGTTAGGTATAATATGAAAAGTTAAACTGTTTCAATATAGACTTAATGAACCTATACTTGGGACAGGCTAACTATTCATACCAAAATTTACATAAGCTTTCAATACATACGTTAAGCAGAGAAAAGAGTAACCAGAGCAGAGTAAAGATATACAGAGAAAAGAGTAATCAGAGTAGAATAAAGAGATACAGAGAACAGAGTAACCAGAGTAGAGTAAAGAGATCAAGAGAAAAGAGCAATCAGATCAGAGTAAAAAGATAAAGAGAAAAGAGTAATCTAATAAAGAGAAATGGTTTGAGTTAAGATGTTGTAAAATTAAAAGCAGTAAAGTTTATATAGTATGATTGAACAGAGAAAGAAAGAGGTACTGCATAAGAATGTGAAAGTGATGATGAATAATGAGAATGATAATGAATGATGATAATGAGAATGATTATGTAAGAATCTGCTGCAGAGAGGCAGTCAGATAGATGGTGGTACGACTACTGAGAGCGCTTCCCTGAGATACTTAGCTATAATGGTATTCTGTAAGTCAGAGGACTCTTACAGAAGTATCGAGAAAACACAACTAGCATATACTCCTGTAAGTCAAAGGACTCTTACAGTGAGTGTGTGTGTGTGTGCTCCTGTAAGTCAAAGGAATCTTTCAGCGAGTGTGTTGGGCAGATATAAGTTAACTAGCTCCACCATGCAAGTCGAAGGACTCTTGCAGTGGTTTGTCTCACAAGTCAAAGGACACTTGCGAGGGGCATTGCCAACAGGGAAGCCTTACCTGGTCAAAGGACTCCCGGTAACGTCGGGAGCCAGCATGTAACTAACAAATGAGCTCATTACCTGCACTAGGCCGAGACATGCATCATACTTGGTTGTTCATTTCCTCTGTTATGATTGTTGTATGAATGTATGCTTTCCTTGTTTGTATTCTATTCTCTGTGTTTGTGTTATTTCTTGTATTCTTCTATTTGTGTTCTGCTATCTGTTTTCTCTATCTTCTCTATTTATCTGTATCTTCTATTTACTGCTTTCTGTATTCTTCTATTTGTTTGCTAAACAACACAGAATTAATGAACGTAACTAATAACCCCGGCCCTACTAAGAACTCCCCAGTTCTTACCTCTTCTTTCTCCCTTCCCCCTTCAGATGGAAGCACGAGTACCCTTCCATAGTTTGCTGACGAACATTCACAAAAAGGATTCCACTCTAGGTAGTCTTCTGAGTCTAAGGTGAATCTCGTTTTCTATTTATATGTATATACTGTGAGACCAGCCAACGTCTGCACCCCGTTTGTACGTGAACTTTAATTTAAATCCTGTGTACGAGACTCTTGTTATGTGGCTACTTGATGAGGTACCAGAGAGATGTTATATGGCAATGTCTGATCGTGCAAAGGAGTAGTAGATGATGTTCCACCTTTTGATGATGTTTCATCCGACTCGAGTTTTGAAGACCTAGAACGTACCTTTCCTCTTTTTAATAGTTTAGAAGGACTAGGTGAGTATAGAGTTTAGGCTAGCCTGGGCGCCAGCTTAGGGACTTCTTGAACAGGTCAGGGCCCAGGATGTTGTATGTATATATATGTATATAGTTATTATCTAGCTATATCCAGGGGTGTTTTAACTAAAAGTCTATACTCTGATAAAGGTTTGACAACTGAATGTTGATAACTGCTTGAAAATGTATTTAAGTGTGGTTGTTTATAACTGTTTTATCTGTTATTATTTGTGAATTAATTATGAATAATTCTGTTTATTAATCCAAACGTTTTCAAAAAAAAGTACCTCGCAAAATAACTACGCTTTTAACAACGAATCAGGATCATATAATAAATAATAGATAATAATTAGGAAGACAAGTTGGTAGTGCTCCGTTTCTAGTATGATCATGACGTACCAGAAATTGGGTCGTTACATAGTAGTCCTATTCCAAGAGTGTTGGGGTTGAGCTCCTAACCTTGACACCAAGAAATTTGTACTAGGAAAGCCGAGCTATATCCGTACCGAGCTTGGTAGTACTTCTTTGTAGTTTGTAGATATCATCTTATTGGTATTTATTATGCTTGTATAACCTAGATGTTATGTTTGGTCTTGTGGCAAGGATGAATAGTGGTTCGGACGCTTTGAAGGGTTTACGTCAAGCCAAGAAAAATGCTGCCGCCCGAGCTATCTAATTAAAAGAGGCCAGTAAGTCGGGTGATCTCTCCTCTTCCTCTAAGTCGGACTCGAGTCCTTCAGCTAGGGTTCTTTCTGATCCTTCACCTCCTCCTTTTACTCCCCCTGTTGGATCCAAAATTCAAACTATTTTTCCCATGCCCCCTTTTCCCTAGCCGAGTTAAAAAAAAGTGTAAGACTTCTGATTCTGGCAGTATATATGACCAAGATTTTGATGTTGTGGCCTTTTGTGAAAAACACATCCTCTCCCACAGCTTTATAAGTATGGATAATGTTTTCATAAAAAAATTATCTCCAAGTGTTGTCCCGAGGTGGGATTATGACAGCTGGGGTTTGTTATGCTTTACTAAAATAGCTCGAGGAGGCTCCCCTTGGTGCCACCCAGCGAACTTTGATTGACCTGAAGGCTAAGGTGGCATCTTTATGGGAGGCCAAGCAGGAATGGAAGAAAAAGGAGACTTTCATTTTCGATCTTTCAAAGTTTTGGGAAAGGGCAAAGCAAGCTAAAGCCGCATGTGTCATGGCAGAGTGTCTGAAGAAGAAGAAGGCTATGGAAAGTTATACTCGAGTCTTCAGGGAGAAGCTAGATTTGAAGGATGAGGTCGCCAGATTGAAGGAGGAGTATGAAAATATAGAAGAGTTGGTTGCCCGAGGTATGGATGAGATTACCGACAACCTAAAGACTCAGTTCTTGGTTCTGGCTCCCGAAGTGAATTTCTCTCCTATCGACCTTGATAAGGTTGTGGTAGATGGGAAGATTGTCTATCCCCCATGGATGATGACAACCCTTCTGGAAATCCAAGGACATCGGGTGTCCGAACTGAAGAAACCTTTCAAAGCTTCCTGACTCGAATGGATGGAGATCTTCCCTCTTCTAAAAATCCTCCTGTCGAGACATTTCCTGCCGAGACACTCCCCGTGACTCAAGATGAAGGTGTTGCCGACCTGATCACTGGTGATTAATGATTTTTTTGTTTATTTTTATGAACTATTTGGTGTTTTCTGGCCCAATTTGTGGGTCTTTAAACAATTTATTTTGTAATAGCTGTAGTTGAATATTTTGCTTTATGACTTGGGCTTTTTAAAACCTTTTTCCACCATTTAATTTGTGGCAGCTTTTATGCGAATTGACAAATATCTTCTCAATATTTTTCTTTGAATTTGTTTATTGCAGCTACTTTTGAGTTTTCGTAGCTTTGTAACTTAGTGAAAATTTTGACAAGTTACTGGTGACTCTCTTTTGAATCCGATTTGGTCAAGTTGTTTTATGAGGTCGAATAACTTGTTTTGGAGGTGTCAGTTGGTGGAGGTCAGAGACTTTGTTGGATCATTCTTTTACGGGGTTGAGACTATGTGTTTCCCTAGTCAGGAAATTCTATTAGTTAAGTACCGACTTTTGGTAGTCGATTTTATCAAGTTATATCTGCGATTAGTTTTAGGCTTATCTCTTTTACTAACTTTCTTTTGAGTAGCTTAATGAGGATAGGCCACAATCTTCTTATATAACTTCGTACACTAATTTGGAGCTTGTCGCTTCATCTTGCTGACTATCTAGGCCGGGCATGATTTTTGTGCTTTCTCAAGCTTAAATCAGTGCGTGGTAGAATAAACAATGGAATGAAGGATTAATTATCATTAATGAAAATAATTTACAAATGTTTTACGCTACTAAGAGTTTTCTTTATATTTAATTTCTAGCTTTTGTTATGATGCCTCGTTAAAACCCCCTTCAGAAAAACCCTTTTCGGGAAAAAACCATGAAGTCAGAAAAAAGAGTACATTAGGAAACAACGTTCCCTTTTTAACCGTAGTACCTTTTCAGGTTACATGCATGCCACGACCTTGGGAGTTCATTCCCTTGTAGGTCGAACACTTTGTTGTAAGGTCCTTTCTAGTTTGCAGCTAATTTTTCTTCACCCGACTTCTATATGCCGATGTCGTTTCGGATCAATATGAGGTTGTTCATGGTGAAGTTTCTTCTGATGAATTTCTTGTTGTACATTATGGTCATTCTTTGTTTCAATGCTTCCTCCCTTATCCGAGCTTGATCTCGGATTTCTGGAAGGAGATCCAGTTCTTCCATTTGAGCTCTGACATTTCCAACTTTATTGTAGAATCAAACCCTTGGAATTTTCTCATTAATTTCTATGGGAATCATGGCTTCTATGCCATAAGCAAGTCAGAATGGGGATTTTCCAGTTGTTGGATGGAGAGTTGTTCGATATGCCCACAAGATTTGGGGAAGCTCTTCGTCCCATGCACCATTTGCATCTTGTAGTCTTCATTTGAGCCTAGTCAATATGACTTTATTTGTTGCTTCTGCATGTCCATCGGCATGAGGGTGCTCTACCGACATGAATTAGTGTTTAATCTTGAGGCTTTCTACCAAACTTTTGAATGTTGAGTCGGTAAACTGGGTACCATTGTCCGGGTAATGGAATATGAGACTCCAAACTGGGTAGCAATGTTCTTGTAGATGAATTTATGACATTTTTGGGCCGTAATAGTCGCCAGAGGTTCTGCCTCAATCCATTTAGTAAAATAATCAATTCTGACTATGAGGTATTTTACTTGTCTGGATGCTTGAAGAAATGGTCTCAGTAGATCCATACCCCATTTTGCGAATGGCCAAGGTCAGGTGATGCTGATAAGCTCTTCTGGTGGTGCCACATAGAAATTAGCATGTTTTCGGCAGGACTGGCATCTTTTAACAAAGTCCGCTGCCTCCTTTTGTAAGGTCAGCCAGTAGAAGCCTACTCGTAAGACTTTCTTAGCTAATGATCTAGCCCCCAAGTGACTTTCACAAATGCCACTATGAACTTCTTCTAAGACTTCTTCTGTCGATGTAGTCGGAACACACTTTAGTAAGGGTGTGCAGATTCCACTTCTATAAAGTACATTGAGAACTAAAGTATAGTTCTGTGCATCCCTTATGAATCTCCTCGCCTATTTTTCTTTTTCTGGGAGGACATCAAATTTGAGGTATTCGATGATCGGAGACATCCAACCCAAATTTAGGTTTGTGATTGTTAGTGTGTCCGACTTGTCGACTTCTTTGATCACTGATGAGGTGGAGAGAGTTTCTAGATTAGAACTTTATTGTTGCCTCTGCCTTGGTGCTAGCCAATTTGGATAGGGCATCAGCTCGACTATTTAGCTCCCAAGTTATGTGCCAGACTTCTGCTTCCTGGAATTCAGCTAACGGTTTTAGTGTTTCTTCTAGGTACTTCTTCTTGTTGGGATCTTTGGCTTGGTAGGTTGTAAGAACTCGATTTTCGGTAAACAGACTTTTCTGACTATTTTAAAATTTATTTTGCGAAATCCCAAATCATGGCCCAATAAGAAATAGTAAGGCTGGCCCAATGGTAAAAAAATAAAAAAAATAAAACAAAAAAATGAAAAAAAAATTAAAGAAAAAAATGTAAAATTAAATAGAAAAAGACCATTAATAAGGTCAAAATTGACTTTATTAGGGTAATTAATCCCCCTAATTCAAGTTTGACTAGTAAATAATTATTATTAGCATACCGTTGATTTATTTTCCTCACTAGAGACTTTTTGAACCAGAATTCACTTTTAGTGACGGTTTTGGGTGCGTCGAGAAAAACTCCAATAACCGAAAATCTCGGAATTAGTGGTCAAAATAATTTCTACGTAACTAAATGTGCCTCAAGATTTATATTAGTCATTAATTATTTTACCGCACGGTAAAAGTTACCTGAACCGAATTTCTGACTAGTATTCCGTAAACGACTCCTAGAGACCCCAAATCTTCTTACTTGGCATCCAAGTAACTTGTATCTCCTTCTCAGCCTCTGGACTGAGACTATCTCAGCCTTTCATCCCTCTCTACTGTGTCTTTTAACCTCGAGTAACTAACTACGGTTAACTATGGATAAGCTCGATGGTGCACGAAATCGTGATCGTTCATTCCTTGGTAACGACGCCAAAAACATAGTACGCACGTTCTTAATTTTAATTCTTTGTCACAACTTCCCACAACTAACCAGCAAGTGCACTGGGTCGTCCAAGTAATAAACCTTACGTGAGTAAGGGTCGATCCCACGGAGATTGTCGACTTGAAGCAAGCTATGGTCACCTTGTAAATCTCAGTCAAGCGGATTCAAATGGTTATAGAGTTTTAATAATTAAAAGATAAATAAAATGTAAAATAAAGATAGAGATGCTTATGTAATTCATTGGTGAGAATTTCAGATAAGCGTATAGAGATGCTTAGCTCCTTCTGAATCTCCGCTTTCCTACTGCTTTCATCCAATCCTTCATACTTAGGGGTGGCAACACTACCCGAACCCGCGGGTACCCACCCCGCCCCTACCCGCTCGGGGCGGGTTTTAACGGGGCGGGTACTTGGGCGGGGCGGGCGGGGTTGGGTTTAGGTTAAACCCGCCCCGGTATATGTAATATATATATAAATATATATTTTTAATATATAATATATGTAACATATATAAAATAATTAGTAAAATGATTAATAATATTATATCATATATAATTTTTTACTTTAATTTATGTTATGTATGTAAATGGTGGTTATATAATTTTTAAAATTTTATTTTATTTATTGGATTTAATAATTATAGGGGCGGGATGGGTACCCGCAGGGACGGGTACCCGCAGGGGGCGGGTTAGGGTTTAACATTTTACTATCCGCGGGTAGGGCGGGGCGGGTTTTATGCGGGTTTTTTGTCAGGCGGGGCGGGGTCGGGTAGAGCAAAAACCCGCCCTACCCGCTCCGTTGCCACCCATATTCATACTCCTTTCCATGGCAAGCTGTATGTTGGGCATCACCGTTGTCAACGGCTACATCCCGTCCTCTCAGTGAAAATGGTCCAAATGCGCTGTCATCGCACGGCTAATCATCTGTCGGTTCTTGATCATACTAGAATAGGATTCAGTAATCCTTTTGCGTCTGTCACTACGCCCAGCACTCGCGAGTTTGAAGCTCGTCACAGCCATCCCTTCCCAAATCCTACTCAGAATACCACAGACAAGGTTTAGACTTTCCGGATCTCAAGAATGACCGCCAATAATTCTAGCCTATACCACGAAGACTCTGATCATAGAGCAGGAGGCTAAGAGATATGCATTCAAGCTTGTTTGCATGTAGAACGGAAGTGTTTGTCAGGCACACATTCATAAGTGAGAATGATGATGAGCATCACATAATCATCACATTTATCATGTTCTTGTGTGCGAATGAATATCTTAGAGAAGAAATAGGCCTGAATTGAATAGAAAAACAATAGTACTTTGCATTAATTCATGAGGAACAGCAGAGCTCCACACCTTAATCTATGGTGTGTAGAAACTCTATCGTTGAAAATACATAAGTGAAAATAGGGTAGACATGGCCGAGTGGCCAGCCTCCCATGGGGGTCTCAGAACGTAAAAGATACATAATGTGTTCCAGAGATGTGAAATAAATCACTAAAAGTAGTTTTTATACTAAACTAGTAACTAGGGTTTACAGAAATGAGTAAGTGATGCAGAAATCCACTTCTGGGCCCACTTGGTGTGTACTTGGGCTGAGCATTGAAGCTTTCACCTGTAGAGGTCTTCCTTGGAGTTGAACGCCAGTTTGTAACTTGTTTCTGGCGTTTAACGCCAGAATAGGACAGAAAACTGGTGTTGAACGCCAGTTTGCGTCATCTAAACTTGGGCAAAGTATGGACTATTATATATTGCTGGAAAGTCCTGGATGTCTACTTTCCAACGCAATTGAGAGCGCGCCATTTAAACTTCTGTAGCTCCAGAAAATTCACTTTGAGTGCAAGGAGGTCAGAATCCAACAGCATCTGCAGTCCTTCTTCAGCCTCTGAATCTGATTTTTGCTCAAGTCCCTCAATTTCAGCCAAAAATTACCTGAAATCACAAAAAAACACACAAACTCATAGTAAAGTCCAAAAATGTGATTTTTATTTAAAAACTAATAAAAAATATATTAAAAACTAACTAAATCATACTAAAAACTATGTAAAAATAATGCCAAAAAGCGTATAAATTATCCGCTCATCACAACACCAAACTTAAATTGTTGCTTGTCCCCAAGCAACTGAAAATCAAATAGGATAAAAAGAAGAGAATATACTATAAATTCCAAAATATCAATGAAACTTAGCTCCAATCAGATGAGCGGGACTAGTAGTTTTTTGCCTCTGAACAGTTTTAGCATCTCACTTTATCCCTTGAAGTTCAGAATGATTGGCATCTATAGGAACACAGAATTCAGATAGTGTTATTGATTCTCCTAGTTCAGTATGTTGATTCTTGAACACAGCTGCTTTATGAGTCTTGGCCGTGGCCCTAAGCACTCTGTTTTCCAGTATTACCACTGGATACATAAATGCCACAGACACATAATTGGGTGAACCTTTTCAGATTGTGACTCAGCTTTGCTAGAGTCCCCCCAATTAGAGGTGTCCAGGGTTCTTAAGCACACTCTTCTTTTGGCTTTGGACCTCGACTTTAACCACTCAGTCTCAAGTTTTCACTTGACACCTTCACGCCACAAGCATATGGTTAGGGACAGCTTGGTTTAGCCGCTTAGGCCAGGATTTTATTCTTTTAGGCCCTCCTATCCATTAATGCTCAAAGCCTTAGATCCTTTTTACCCTTGCCTTTTTGGTTTTAAAGGCTATTGGCTTTTTTTTTTCTTTTTTTTTTCTTTTTCTTTCTCTTTTTTTTGCCATTTTTCTTTTTTTTTTTTTCCACAAGCTTTTGTATTCACTGCTTTTTCTTGCTTCAAGAATCAAATTTATGATTTTTCAGACTATCAATAACATTTCTCCTTTTCATCATTCTTTCAAGAGCCAATATATTTAACATTCATAAACAACAATATCAAAAGACAAATGCACTGTTCAAGCATTCATTCAGAAAACAAAAAGTATTGTCACCACATCAAGATAATTAAACTAATTTCAAGGATGTATTCGAAATTCATGTACTTCTTGTTCTTTTGTAATTAAAAGCATTTTTCATTTAAGAGAGGTGATGGATTCATAGGACATTCATAGCTTTAAGACATAGACACTTAAACACTAATGATCATATAGTAAAGACACAAACATAAATAAAACATAAGGCTCAAAAACCGAAAAACAGGAAAATAAAAACAAGGAGATTAAGGAGCGAGTCCACCTTAGTGAGGGTGGCGTCTTCCTATTCTTGAAGAACCAATGGTGCTCTTGAGCTCCTCTATGTCTCTTCCTTGTCTTTGTTGCTCCTCCATCATGGCTCTTTGATCTTCTCTAATCTCATGGAGAATGATGGAGTGCTCTTGGTGTTCCATCCTTAGTTGTCCCATGTTGGAACTTAATTCTCCTAGGGAAGTGTTGATTTGCTCCCAATAGTTTTGTGGAGGGAAGTGCATCCCTTGAGGCATCTCAAGGATTTCATGGTGAGGAATTTCCTCATGCTCATGTTGAGGTCCATGATCTCTTGTTTGCTCCATCCTTTTCTTAGTGATGGGCTTGTCCTCATCAATGAGGATGTCTCCATCTATGTCAATTCCAGCCGAATTGCAGAGGTGACAAATGAGGTGAAGAAAGGCTAACCTTGCCAAAGTGGAGGACTTGTCAGCCACCTTGTAGAGTTCTTGAGGTATAATCTCATGAACTTCCACTTTCTCCCCAATCATGATACTATGGATCATGATGGCCCGGTCTACAGTAACTTCAGACCGGTTGCTAGTAGGAATAATTGAGCATTGAATGAACTCCAACCATCCTCTAGCTACAGGCTTAAGGTCCGGTCTTCTCAATTGAACCGGCTTGCCTCTTGAGTCAACTTTCTATTGAGCTCCTTCCACACATATGTCCATAAGGACTTGGTCCAATCTTTGATCAAAGTTGACCCTTCTAGTGTAGGGGCATGCGTTTTCTTGCATCATTGGCAAGTTGAACGCCAACCTTACATTTTCCGGACTGAAATCTAAGTATTTCCCCCGAACCATGGTAAGCCAATTCTTTGGATTCGGGTTCCTACTTTGATCATAGTTCCTAGTGATCCATGCGTTTACATAGAACTCTTGAACCATTAAGATCCCGACTTGTTGAATAGGATTAGAGAGAACTTCCCATCCTCTTCTTCTAATCTCTTGTCAGATCTCCGGATATTCGCTCTTTTGAGCTTAAAAGGGACCTCAGGGATCACCTTTTTCTTGGCCACAACTTCATAGAAGTGGTCTTGATGGACCTTTGAGATGAATCTCTCCATCTCCCATGACTCAGAGGTGGAAGCAATTGCCTTCCCTTTCCTCTTCCTTGAGGTTTCTCTGGCCTTAGGTTCCATTGATGGTTATGGAAAAACAAAAAGCAATGTGATGAGCGGATAATTTATACGCTTTTTGGCATTGTTTTTAGTATATTTTTAGTATATTTTAGTTAATTTTTATTATATTTTTATTAGTTTTTAAATAAAAATCACATTTCTGGATTTTACTATGAGTTTGTGTGTTTTTCTGTGATTTCAGGTATTTTCTGGCTGAAATTGAGGGACCTGAGCAAAATCTGATTTAGAGGCTGAAAAAGGACTGCAGATGCTGTTGGATTCTGACCTCCCTTCACTAAAAGTATATTTTCTGGAGCTATAGAAGCCCAATTGCGGCTCTCTCAATTGCGTTGGAAAGTAGACATCCTGGGCTTTCCAGCAATATATAATAGTCTATACTTTGTCTGAGATTTGATGGCCCAAACAGGCGTTCCAAATCAGCATAAGAATTCTGGCGGCACAAAAGCTGGAGTTAAACGCCCAAACTGGCACAAAAGCTGGCGTTTAACTCCAAGAAAAGTCTCTACACATGGAAGCTTCAATGCTCAGCCCAAGCACACACCAAGTGGGCCCGGAAGAAGATTTCTGCATTAATTACTTATTTCTGTAAACCCTAGGCTACTAGTTCTCTATAAACAGGACCTTTTGCTATTGTATTTACACACATTCATAGACCTTTTCACGTTTGGGAGGGTGGCCATTCGGCCATGCCTAGACCTTTTGTTCTTATGTATTTTCAACAGTGGAGTTTCTACACACCATAGATTAAAGTGTGGAGCTCTACTGTTCTTCATGAATTAATACAAGTACTATTGTTTTTCTATTCAACTCAAGTCTATTTCTTCTCCAAGATATTCATTCACACCCAAGAACATGATGAATGTGATGACTATGTGACACTCATCACCATTCTCACCTATGAACGCGTGACTGACAACCACTTCCGTTCTACATGCAAACAAGCTTGAATTTGTATCTCTTGGGTTTCTAATCTAAGATTGGAACCTTCGTGGTATAGGCTAGAATTATTAGCGGCTATTCCTGATATCCAAAACGTCTAAACCTTGTCTGTGGTATTCTGAGTAGGATCTGGAAAGGGATGACTGTGACGAGCTTCAAACTCGCGATTGTTGGGCGTGTGACAGACGCAAAAGGATCAATGGATCCTATTCCAACATGATCGAGAACCGACAGATGATTAGCCGTGCGGTGACAGCGTGCGTAGAACATTTTCACTGAGAGGACGGAAAGTAGCCATTGACAACGGTGATGCCCAACATAAAGCTTGCCATGGAAGGGAGTATGAATGATTGGATGAAGGCAATAGGAAAGCAGAGGTTCAAGGGGAACAAAGCATCTTCATACGCTTATCTGAAATTCCTACCAATAAATTACATAAGTATCTCTATCTTTATCTTATTTTATATTTTATTCATCTTTTAATTATCAATCCTCCATAACCATTTGAATCTGCTTGACTGAGATTTACAAGATGACCATAGCTTGCTTCAAGCCGACAGTCTCTGTGGGATCGACCCTTACTCACGTAAGGTTTATTACTTGGACGACCCAGTGCACTTGCTGGTTAGTTGTGCGGAGTTGTGATAAAGAGTTGAGATTACAATTGTGCGTACCAAGTTGTTGGCGCCATTGATGATCACAATTTTGTGCACCAAGTTTTTGGCGCCGTTGCCGGGGATTGTTCGAGTTTGGACAACTGACGGTTCATCTTGTTGCTTAGATTAGGTAATTTTATTTTTTTATTTTCAAAAAAAAAATTTCTCTATTTTGTTCTTCAGAGTTTTTAAGAATGAATTCTAGAGTTTCATGATGATTTGTTGAAGTCTGGCTGGCTGTGAAGCCATGTCTAATCTTTTGGACCGAGGTTTCAACTTATCATCACAAGAGCTTGTTGATTTCTATCAATTTTGCTGTTGTGAGCAATGATCTGCTAAAGCTTGGCTGGCCATTGGCCATGTCTAGTATTTTGGACCGGAGCTTTCACTGAAAGCTTGGCTGGCTAGTAAGCCATGTCTAATTCTTGGACCGGAGTCTTAGACTAACATTGCAATAATTCCTGGAATTCTTATTAAAAATTTTGAATCCTTTTATTTTCTTTTCCACTCAATTTTCGAAAAACCACAAAAAATTTATAAAATCATAAAAATCAAAAATATTTTATGTTTCTTGTTTGAGTCTAGTGTCAATTTTTAAGTTTGGTATCAATTGCATGACTTTCTTCTTCTTGCATTTTTCGAATATATGCATATTGTTCTTCATTGATCTTCAAGTTGTTCTTGATAATTTCATTGCTCTGATCTTTAAATTTTCTTGTTTTGTGTGTTTTGTTGTTTTTCATATGCATTCTCAATTTGTTAGTGTCTCTTATATGAAAATTTTTAAGTTTGGTGTCCTGCATGCATTGTTTGTTTGATTTGAGTTTCCTAAGATTAGTTGTATTTTGATTGTTTCTCATCATTGAAAAATTCAAAAAAAATTCAAAACTATGTCTTTTAAAGTCAATAATATAGAGAATTGAAGATTCAGAACATTCAACAGAGGAATCAAACAGAAAAAGCTGGGCATTCAAAACGCCCAAAGAAAAAGGAAAACTGGCGTTTAAACGCCAGCCAGGGTACCTGGCTGGGCATTTAACGCCCAAAAGGGTAGCATTTTGGGCGTTAAACGCAAGAATGGATACCATTCTGGGCGTTTAACGCCAGAAGGACACTAGAGGGAAGATTTTGTTTTTAATTCAAATCTTTTTCAAATTTTCATAATTTTTCAAAATCAAATCTTTTTCAAATCATATCTTTTCAATCATATCTCTTCAAAATCAATTTCTTTCCATTTTTTATTATTTTCGAAAATCCTTGCTACTATTAATGATTTACTTCAAAATTTTCTCCGGGCCTTTGCCGAAGGCTTCCGACTTTTGTTGGGAGAAGTTGGGCTGTGGGCTAGATCCATCTTAAGAGATCGGACCTTTGGCTTACTTTGGCCCATACCTCGTGCCCGGGCCAGGATATGAACAGTGCCCCTGCTTGAGCTTCGATCTCTTCAAAAGGTCGTGCTTGACCTGAGCTTCGATCTCGTTTTTGAGAGATCGTGCTCAAGCATCTTCTAATTGGACGTGCTCTGAGCAAGCCAGGCGCTTTATCTTTCTGGGGTGACTCTGCATTTTTAATCCTTTTTCTCGAAATGCAAAGCGTTTTGCTTTAAATGCTGCACCAGTCACGAGCGCAACAGCTTCTTGGGTATCTGTGAAGCGCTTTTAAGGCTTCATTAATTGGGCTTTTATTCCTTTTGCCGTTTCGGTTTTCTTTCTCTTTCGTTATGTTTAAAATCTTAGGGATTTTCGCAGCTTTCATTTTTTTTATTATTTCTTCATCCAGAGAAAGAAAGCTTTTCTTTTCGTTCCTCCCTCGATTGTTTTAGCGCTCCAAGTTTTTCCCTTTCTTCGGTTCTGAGGATTTTGCTTCTCCGGTGAGGATCGTCTTGCAGCTTGCCGTCCATCTGTTGTTTCTTTGTTTCTCCTTCTTTCAGGTTGGTTCCTTCTTTCCTTGTTCTTCTCTCTTTTGTTATGTTCTTTGCTTGGTGATGGCTTGGTTTTCTGTTGCGATACTCGTTTCTGTTGGTATTTTGTTTGCTGGGTTTTATATCGATCTTTGTAGTGAGGTTCTGTAACGTTTTTTATTTTTACTATTGCTGGTGAGAGGCTAGGGTTTACGGGCTGATGTGTTTGTTTGTTCTGTGCTTATGTTGCCTCCAAAGGGTGCCACCGCGTCGTAATGCTGGCGTTTGCGAGGCTAGGGCGCCTTTTTTTGGTGTCTTCATTTTCTTTTTTGGTGTTTTTCCTTGCCAATTTCTTTCCCATTTTTGCCCGAGCTACTTGTGGTGACGTTTCTTTGTTTTCACTATTTGTAGGTGTAGTGTATATTTCCACTAGCACGATATTGTTCGCTTTGGCACACAAGCCTCACGGTTTTACCTTTGACGATAGGGATGATAGCCGAAGCCCCCCACACTCACTCGTCAAAACGCATCATGTTAGGGAGAGGTATCCACACCCTTATAAGGCATGCTTCGTTCCCCTCCCTAACCGATGTGCCAGCTAGGGAGAGGTATCAACACCCTTATAAGCCCGGATCGATGTGCCAGCTAGGGCGCTGGGCTCCCTTAGGGTGGTGGATTGTAAGGTCCCACATCAGATGGGAGGGGAACGAAGCATGCCTTATAAGGGTGTGGATACCTCTCCCTAGCATGATGCATTTTGACGAGTGAGTGTGGGGGACTTCGGCTATCATCCCTATCGTCAAAGGCAAAACCGTGAGGCCTTGTGTGCCAAAGCGGACAATATCGTGCTAGCGTGTGGTCTGGACTGTTATACTTTGAAAGTATTACCCCTCAATAAAAAGAGTAATCAGCCAAGGATTGAAAACCAAGGAGCAAAAATACTAATATGAGTTTTCATAGCATCTCAACTGTTCTAGCTTGAAGTTTTGGAAGTAATGCACCTACACTAAAGGAGCATTCCACCAAGATGAAAGGAAATAAGAGAGAGTGCTTAAATATGGTTTTTTTCATAGGTCTTATTTCTTCTCTTTCATGCTGTTACATTGAATATCTTACTTTCTTAGTTTATCTTTCTTTGATTTCTCATGAAAAAGGCATTAATAAGTGAGGTATTTGAAAAAAGCCATATGAGAAAAAAGGCAAAGAGAGTAAACTTGGAGAGAAAAGCCATTATTATGTCAAACTCTTTTGATGTATTTTTGTTTTGTGTCATGAACTTAAGAGGTTTCCCTTGCTAAGTTAAGTTAGCACTTAGTGTTGAGAGTCTAGGGAGTGGACCTAGCCGAAACAAACTTGGTTAGATGCTTGGGTCATTCTAATAGGATTAGGAAGAATTCTAGGAAAATTAATGTTTGTAATCTTTGAAAAAGATAGTGAAAATTTTACCACAGTTGTTGTGGAGATTGAATTCAGGCCACATTGCACAAGGTGGTTGAACCATGATATATGATGGTGCATTCTTGTCTTCTCTACTCTGTTTTATTTCGTTTGTTATGAGACAAAAATAAATTATCTCCTGCATAATCGGTATCATAGACACAATACTAACAAAGTTTCAAAATCTGTTCTAGTGTTCAAGTTTAAAAGCTTAAAAGGTGCCCATAGATTTAATCCCCTTCTCTTGAAAACCTTCAATTCAAAACCAAATGGGCTAGGTATGGAGATATAAAGTTTATTTTGTTATAAACGACTCGACTCAAAAGTAAGTCATTAGATTTAATAGGCTTTATTTCTATTTTTATGGAAATACTTATTTAGGACTATAAGGCATTGATGTTATATTAGATCTTGAGCTACAGAAGATGAATATAAGAAATTAGTTTTCAATAGCATTATTGATAAGACAATGATATGATACACTAGAGAATTGTGTCATAAGACACAATAAGTATATAGACTGCTAATTAAAGAATCTCATCTATGGACTCAAAAAAATTTTCTATGATCAGTATTTCATATTTCACCAAATTTTTATCTCATATGGTCTTCTGAGATAAATGTGGTTAATAATTGTGTACTAGTTCAGTAAGAGTAAATATATTTTCACTATTCTTATGTGTTAATGGAATACAGAATTACAAATAAGGTTACTTATCAAACTTTAAGGGAGACTAGTCTCATTAGATTCCTCAAAAAATTTATAATGTTCAAAAGTGCATAAGGTTTCATACACTTCAACAGTGGTTTGATGGATACTAAGTTTGTACACCTATAGTTATTATGTACGTTATTGGTATTCTTGGTAGATATTTGAACAAGTTAAGAAGGGATCACTAAATAACAATCAAACTAGTTATCTTAGAGCAAAACATTACATATTCATATATATGAATTCAAAAGTTAAAGTTAGAGATCATTTCGTATTCAGATTATAACTTTGTTGGATATCAAGACAATTTTGATCCATTTTAGGTATATTCATATCCTCATTGGAAGAGTTCTTTGGAAAAGTGTTGAGAAGACTGATAAATTCCAATTTTGTGGTTTATCTTGTGCTTAATTTAGGGGATTTTATCAACCTTTTTCACATTTATTCAATGAAATAGCATGGTTTTGTAATTCTCCCTAATTTTGTGCTTAAGTGTGAAAACATGCTTTTTAGGCCCTTAAATAGCTAAATTTAATTCACTTTAATTCCATTCGATGCCTTGATATGTTTGTTGAGTGATTTCAGGTTCATAAGGCAACTATTGGATGGAAGAAGTGAAGAGAAAAGCATGCAAAGTGGAGAATTCATGGGAAAACAAGGATTTGGAGTGCATACATCGACGCGCATGCATGGCACGACGCGTACGCATGGAGATGAGGTCACCAGGCGACGCATACGCGTGACATGACGCGTACGCGTTAAAAATTAGAACGCCAGATGACGCGTACGCGTGGCTCATGCGTACGCATCACAGCTCGCACGTGACCTTATTAAAGTGAAAACATTGGGGGCGATTTCGGAGCTTCCCAGGCCCAAATCCAACTGATTCCAGAGACTATTTCATGTAGAATTCAAGATGGGTCAAGGGGGGAGCACTTAGATTAGTTATGATAAGCCTTTAGTTAGCTTTCTAGAGAGAGAAGCTCCCTCTTCTCTCTAGAATTAGGATAGGATTAGGTTAAATTCTCTTAAGATCTAGGGTTTAATTCTTTTTTTCATCTTATTTTCCTTTCAATTTCTTGTTATTATATCTTTGTCCTTCTTAGTTCTTTTGTTAATTTCCCCTTTTATGCCTCTTTTATGTTGATGAACTCTTGTTGAATTTGGATCTCTTTTAATGCAATTTGATGTTTGATGTCCTTTTATTGTTAATTTGAGTTGTTATTGTGGATTTCTCGTATTGGGTAGTAGTAGATTTTATTAATTCTTGCAATTTATAATGCTTTCCTTTTATGCCTTCCAAGTCTTTGACAAAATACTTGGTTGGATGTTAGAGTAGTTTTTTGAGCATTCATGACTTGGAAAGAGAAATTGGGCAATTTTGAGTCATTAATACCCAATTTAGATTGGAGATCTAGAGTTGTTAGTTAATATTATTTCTATTAACTCTAATCTCTTGCTAATTCAATTAGTGAGTCGATTAGGATTTTCAGATTGAGATTAACTAGTCTTATTTGACTTTCTCTCATGGAAGGTAACTTTACACCTTCTTCTAACATGGGAGATGACGAAATAAGATAAATTCTTGTTAATCACTGTTATGATTAGTGACTAGGATAGAAAGTCTATATTCTCAATCCTTGCCATGAATGTCTCTCTTTATTAATTATTTTCTTTAATTGTTTTCTTTACTTTTCTTGTCATTTGTTTTCTTGCCTCTTTTATCAATCAAACCCCCTTTTGATACCATAACCAATAATACGCATACCTCACTGCAATTCCTTGAGAAGACGATCCGAGATTTAAATACTTCGGTTATTTTTATTGGGGTTTGTACTTGTGACAAACAGATTAAACTTTGATTGAGGATTGTTGTTGGTTTAGAACTATACTTGCAACAAAATTTTATTGAGAAATTCTTTACCAACAGTTTTCTTATATCAAAGACCCTTGTTACTCTTTCCATGAAAGCACTTGAATATAAAATCTCTTTTAAAGACATCCAATATGATGAAAACAAATACTTGTCACAAATTAGAAAAATAAATTTGAAAGACCACTTCAGTTATTTTGTGTCAATATGTTAGTAGTCTAATATTTTAAATTTTTAAATAAAAGAGTTCAAAGTTTTTAAGTGTCTATTGAGCATATCAGTACAGACTCCTTAAATGCATGCATATTTGTTTAGTAAGAAATAAATACCTAAGGTCTTTCATGTAGATACTATTCAAGTAGGTGTCATATCATTTTATGATATGTTATTTCAATGGGAGTGTGCATTTAGATGCTCGTATGGTTTAGACAAATTTATGATATAGATATTTCTGCAGAAATAAAGTATTCAATTTTGTTTTCACTTTTCCAGGGATGGATATAAAGGAGACAGTAGTGGCCTCCCCCTCGAATTTAAAAAACTATACCTTATGTATGAGATGCGTGTTTAAGTAAATAAATAATATTATGTGATTTAGTGGTTTATATGTATTATTCTCACTATGTTTATGTTTTAATTTTTCACTCACTAATATTTTTCACTTAACCAATTTAATATCATACACTTAAGCCTTTACACCTTTTAAATTAGTTTTTATATATTTATTTCTATATCCATTTTAAAAAAAAATCATTTGTTTTTTAAATAATATAAAAATGTTAAACATATACACTACAAGAAACATTGTTGAAATTGATGGCCAAATTAACTGCGAAGCTGTCGATAATATTAAAAATCGACCGCAAAATCAATGGTGTGATATGTCGCTTTTAAATGTGTCGATTTTTAAAAAATCTAATAAGATCGACGGCTTCCCAGACTGTCATAGGTTTTCAATAAAACCGACAACCTTTTTATTGATAATATGAATTTAAGATTTTTACATATTTAATAAAAGCAACATCTTGACTGTCTATAATCTTATGTAAAATCTACGACTAGTCTGTCGATATTTGATTTATTAAAATTGACAAATTAGCCATCGATTTAATTAAGTACCAACAATATCGTCATCTATTTTTTTTATTTTCTTTTGTCTATCTTAAATTAAAAAAGAGACAACATTGTCATCGATTTTAATAGCCATATTTTTTAATTAATTTTTTATTTGAAAATAGCAGACAATTAATGCAAATAAACTTTTAAATATAAAATAAAATTTATAATAAATATTAGATAATGAGAAAAATAAAATTTTAAATATAGAAATAAAATTTATACTAAATATTAGATAATGAGTTTGCAAACTTATCAAGATAATAAATAATCCTCTAACATACAGATTCAAGACAAGATAAATAACTAAATACAACATATTTGTCTAAATCCACTAATAATACAAAATAGAGTAAAGTATCGTTTTTGTCTCAAACGTTTGGGGTAAGTCATATTTGTATCCCTAACGTTTAAATCGTCTTATTTGTATCCTTAACGTTTATAAAAGTGATTCAATGTTATCCTACTATCAATTATACTAACAAATCAGATTATATTTTTCAATTATTCTCACTTAGATGTGTTCGATTTTAATATTACACCCACTATTTGCGTTTAGATTCAATTATGTCCCTAGAAAAGTAAATTATGTAAATGTTATAAGAATTAGTTTCAACATTTGATGAGCTATTTTTCGGAGTAGATCATCGATTCTATCCCAGACATTTGTATTCTAACTTCAAGAAGAGATTTTTAAAACTCAAACTAAAGCGCTCATGATGTGTAATTGACAGCAGGATAATATTGAATCATTTTTACAAACGTTAGGGATACAAATAGGACGATTTAAATGTTAGGAACACAAATAGGATTTACCCCAAACGTTGGAGACAAAAACGATACTTTACTCATACAAAATATTCAAAACAAAGTAAACAACCCTATTCGTACTCGTTTAAATAGTCCTCATCTGAGTCATCGAGATCATCAGAATCATCTTCTATTTGAGAAGAACCCTGTGACTATCCTAGTGGCTGCGGGATAATAGGGGGTCATCTACCTTGGGCTGTGCTTCTCTAGGAGCTTGGAAAAGTAAAAGGAGGAGGTGGAGGACACATGATCCAGAACTACTATAGGACCCATTGCCATCACATACTCAGTCAAGCTGCTGAGTTGACGACTAAAATAGTCTATCTGTGAGTTACTGGTGTTGAGATCCTCACACAAGGATTCAAAAACCTGTTGCTACTCTCTTTTTTTCCTTTGGTAGTGTTCTTCAAGCTCTCTATATTTAACAGAATGTTGTTTAATTTTCTTATTGAGTGTTGTGATTCGCTCCCTAAAATCCAAAATATTGGTGTTAGTGGTTGTAGTTGGCTCATTAACTCGGGGTTGCACCATAGAAGAGTTTCTTACCTCACCCATGCCATATACCCTACCTCTTCATTTTCTACTCGCTGTCTCAATCCATATGTTTTTCTCAAAGACAAGCGCTAGATTAGTTACACCAGCTTTTATAGCAGCCTGCCGCTCTTGCTCAGCCTAAAATATGCACTCTTGCAATATCTCCTACAATAAGTAAAAATAATTGGTAAACTACTATAAGTATCAATAATGAAAAAACTAGGGATATGTGACAAAAACAAGTTCAACATTACAATAAAGGAAGGTATCAAGTCATTATTTTTCACGCATTCTAACTTGCAGAAAAACCAATTACAATGAAGGATGGTAAGTTATGTTTGTCGTTCAGGAGTGTTCATCAAACCATTATTGAGTCCTATCTTTTTTGCGAGTATGAGTGTGCTCAAAAAGCTCATCCATATGCGATCCAGCCTTATTCTTTTAGATACTACATGTGGCACAAAGTAATCAGAACAATAGCTTGATGTCTCTCTAGCCAAATATGCTTGTCAAATTGAACCTTTTACTCTAGCCTGATTCTTTACTAATCTCTTATACATGCCTATTTCACGCTCAAATGGATACATCCACCTATACAAAGATGGTCCACAAACACCTTCCTCATATGCCAAGTGAATTAGTAGATGCTCCATTACATCAAAATAAGCAGGTGAAAAAACTCTTTCTAACTTTTACAAAATGATAGGAATATTAGCTTCCATTTGTACAAGATTACTAACCCGAAGAGTATATGAACAAAGGTCCCAAAATATTGACTTATTTCTGTCAACAGTTTTCACACATGGTTCGACAACTCTTTAAAGGCTAACAGAAGCAAACACTCTATAAATACATGACAATCATGAATTTTCATCCCAAATAATTTTTCTCCCCTGACATCGTCACACCTTTGAAAATTTGAAACATATCCATCTGGCATTTTCAACTCTTATACCTATTTACAAATACTTTTTTGTTTTTGGAGTGTCAAGACATAGTTGTCCTTAGGCTTTGCCCAATGACCTTCGCATATCTGTACCAAATTCAAATTCGGTCACCTACAAAGCACAACCATATCTAACCTTGCATTTTCATTGTCTTTTGTTCTTTCAATATCCATAATAGTATTCATTATATTATCAAAAATATTCTTCTCAATATGCATTAGATCTAGACCAAATGATCTTTCTAATATGGGAGATCCCAAAATATACTATTTTTGGTCCAATTGTGTTCCATTCCATATCCCCTTAATCTCACTTGTCCTCTTGTGTAAACTATTTTAGGATATTCTTTAACCTTTTCCAGACCGGTTTGCTGCTAAGCTTAATAGGAGGTTTTTCATCCTCCTCAACATTCTTCTTAAACCAACTTTATTACGCCTATAAAGATGACCTTCAAGTAAATATCTCCTATGATAGTCAAACCACGAATTTTTTTCACCATAATCTAACTAAAAGAACTTGGTATCCTCCATGCATATTGGACACAATAATCTACCCCCCGTGCTCCAACCAGATAACATTTCATAAGTAGAAAAATTGTTAATGGTGTACATTAATGTGGTCTTTAACTGAAAATTTCTCTTTCTATGAATGTCGTATGTTAGGAAGCCTTCATCCTACAATTCTTTTAGCTCATCTATCTGTGGTTGAATATAAATATCACTTTTTTCTTTAGAATTTTCTTTTCCAGGTATGATGCACATTAGGAACAGAAAAGGGCCTTTCATATACATATGAGGTGGAAGGTTATAAGGGGAGACTATAACAGGCCAACAAGAGTACGGTGTGCTAAAATAAACATTAGGAGAAACCCATTAAAACAAAGTCCAAGTCTAACATTACATGGTCTGCTTGCAAAATGAAGATGTTTGGTATCGAAATGTTTCCATGCTTCACCATGGGAAGGATGTGTCATTACATCATCATT
The DNA here is from genome assembly GCF_059453495.1 of Arachis ipaensis. Classification (NCBI taxonomy): domain Eukaryota; kingdom Viridiplantae; phylum Streptophyta; class Magnoliopsida; order Fabales; family Fabaceae; genus Arachis; species Arachis ipaensis. The sequence goes on along the minus strand of NC_142442.1, from coordinate 123,663,683 downwards.
TATGCGATTTTAATGATGCCACAACATATGAGGGGGCAGAGCTCATTGAGGTATACAACCTTTGTAGCCTTGGAATCAACGACAAATAATGCATTCTTATATATGGAACCTCTTTATTTTTACCCTTTCTAGGCTTAAATCTCTTCTCCCCACAAAATTTGCATTACCTAAGATCTTTATCCTCTTTGTAATATATCATATAACCACTGACATAACAATCTATCTTAACCTCCTTAAACCTAAGCTAGGAAACAATTTTCTTGGCTTCATAGTAGTTAGAAGGAATTTCATTTAGAGTTGTTTACATTTTTTTAAACAAAGTTTTCCACTGGTCAAAATATCCCTGTGATTGATTTTCCTCTAACTTTATATTTAACATCCTACTAGTAAGTGATAATCGTAAATGGACACAATTTTTTTACAAGGGTTTACTAACTAAATTTAAGAGGTCTTAAAATTTCTTAGCATCTAGATTTGGTTCCTCCACTGTTGGTTTCATGTACATGTGGAACTCAGGTTGCAAAGCATTAACAATCATCTCATGATAACGATCAAAATTCTTTTCCATGTAACACCACCTGATGCAGAACTATTTCCCAAATCTTCATCTATCCTAATGATTCTCTACGGGTATCTCCTCCCCATGCTCTATCCAAACTCAATAATTAGGTTTAAATCTATTAGTATATAGATCAATCTTAATATCGATCAACTGCTTAAACCTCCCACACTGATATTTGGCACATGGACACCTAACTAAACCTCCTTTGAGAAATTCACAAGTTCTAGTACACACATCCATAAATTCATTTACCTTTTTAACAAAACTAGGCTTAAAACCTCACTTTTGGTCATATGTTCTATCATACATCTAACTTCGGTTATGGATTTCCATTATTAATAATTTTAGTTTTCTACATATCAAAGGAATAATATTCAAAAAAAAAAAGCAAAAAATTAACTTTTTTTATTTCCTATAGCATTGAAAGCATAATCTATCATTATATATCAATATGATGCCTAATAATATTGATTCACAAGAAGTCATTACATCATGTATAAACAAGAAATTTAGTAGAAAAATAAAGATGAATTAAAACTCGATAGTTTAACAGATATAATAAATAAATAAATAAAAAGGTAGAAGGTTAAACTTTAAATAGCCTTTTTAGGAGTCTTAAACCCTAAACCAATACCTTTTCAGAACATGTTGCTTTCTTTTCCAGGCTTCTTCCCCTTCCTTAATTTCTTTGCTGCTTCAATTTTAATTATTTTAAAAAAATAATTTTTTTGTTCAAGTAACATGATTTGAAAGGTAACAACTAAATCACCAGCAAATTATGATATCATTCCAGAGAAAAATAAAAATGATATTTTTCCACTTAATTTATGTAAAGTACTTGTTTGTTTTTCATAAGCATATATAAGAGAGCAGGAAACAAAGGTGTGCTTGAAGCATACAACTCAAGGAATTTTAGTCCACTTTGCACCTAAGAGTGAAATGAATGAACAAAGCAGAAAATCATCATTGGTAATAATTAAGATATGATCACATGACTGATTATCTATTTAAAAATCAACCAATATGCTGCATCATTTTGAAAACTAAAGTCTTTTAGTATTTTTTCAAATAGTTAAAGAGAGGGAATAAGCATTACTAAGAGAAAATCTTGGGTTGCTTCAAGAAATCCTTCTCCGTCTATAGAACAAATAGTAGAAAGTGTGAGATTTTTCAAAAGCTAAAAGTATATATATTATAGCATACAGTTCAATAAACCCATGTTTGCATTACAATTATTTACAAATGTTGAGCAATAATAGCATGAGAAGGTAGCAACTAGCTAGTGAAGTCCAACAGAAAAGGTATGATAGTATATTACAAAATGATAAAAAGAGGATGGTCTGATGATTCAAAATTTAAAAAAAAAATCTATATACAAATATACAAGACTACATACCAACTCTCCAAATTTAAAAGTGTATAAAAGGCTTAAGAAGTAGCTTTACAGTTGTCCCTTTGCCTCCAATTACTGAATATTTTTCTCTCAGCAAAACATATAGCCCAACCACTTCATCCTTCTATATTTGTATTAACATGAAAAAAACAGTATTAAGTATTAACATATTTCTGTGACTATGTTTGAACATTAAAATATTATCTAGTAAGCAGGCTAATATAGATTATCAAAAATGCCATATGTAATGAAAACAAAACACAAAGACAATTAGGATAGAAATATGGTTTGTGTCAAGACAAGTTTGTCTAATTTGATGGAAATTAAATAAGTTTTTTAGGTACATTGAATTAGGACAAAATGTATAATAATGAAAGAAAGAAGAACTTCAAATTTGGCAATCAATACAAATACACATTTTGAAGCCTCTCAAGAACAACATTGCTTGAATAAATATCTTCTTCAAGACTCTGATGACACACATACCTTAAATCACAAATGTCATACTTGTTTGCGGCACAAACAAGCTCTAATTGATGCGTTAGAAACTCTTGGTGTTCAATGATGCCATAAAGATAGTTAATAAATGCAAAACACACACAACAAATCCTTTTAATTCAAAAATTGATGAAAAAATCAATGAAGAATGAAACTGTAGAGAGATAAACCAAGAGAGAGTAATTGATTTTGATTGAGTACTATCAATTGAAGGGGAATATTAAGGCAGTGCCAACAATGACACAGAATGACAGTGGCGCGGCAGTAGCAAAGTGACGTCCGCGCGGCGACAGCGGAGAAGGATGGTTGAGTGTTGGTTAAATGAGGGTTGGGTAAAATGAAGGTTGGTGAAATGGTGAATTTGGGTGAAATGAGGAAGGCGCGGAAAGTGTGCGAGAGAATCATTTTTTTACTGATAAAAATTGATGGCAGCTTTGTCAATTTTAGTTTGAAAAAAAAAAAGATCACTGATGAGCGGATAATTTATACGCTTTTTGGCATTGTTTTTAGTATGTTTTTAGTAGGATCTAGTTACTTTTAGGGATGTTTTTATTATTTTTTATGTTAAATTCACATTTCTGGACTTTACTATGAGTTTGTGTGTTTTTCTGTGATTTCAGGTAATTTCTGGCTGAAATTGAGAGACTTGAGAAAAAATCAGATTCAGAGGTTGAAGAAGGACTGCTGATGCTGTTGGATTCTGACCTCCCTGCACTCAAAGTGGATTTTCTGGAGTTATAGAACTCAAAATGGCACGCTTCCAATTGCGTTTAAAAGTAGACATCCAGGGCTTTCCAGAAATATATAATAGTCTATACTTTGCCCAAGTTTAGACGATGCAAAAGGGCGTTGAACGCCAATTCTACGCTGCAGTCTGGAGTTAAACGCCAGAAACACGTCACGAACCAGAGTTGAACGCCAAAAACACGTTACAACTTGGCGTTCAACTCCAAAAGAAGCCTCTGCACGTGTAAACTTCAAGATCAGCCCAAGCACACACCAAGTGGGCCCCAAAAGTGGATTTATGCATCAATTACTTACTTCTGTAAACCCTAGTAGCTAGTTTAGTATAAATAGGACTTTTTACTATTGTATTAGGATATCTTATGATTTTTAGTTCAACTTTGGGATCATATTGATCACGTTTGGGGGCTGGCCATTCGGCCATGCCTGGACCTTCATCACTTATGTATTTTCAACGGTAGAGTTTCTGCACTCCATAGATTAAGGTGTGGAGCTCTGCTGTTCCTCATGATTTAATGTAAAGTACTACTGTTCAATTCAACTTATTCCACTTCTAAGATATCCATTCGCACCCAAGAACATGATGAATGTGATGATTATGTGACGCTCATCATCATTCTCACTTATGAACGCATGCTTGACAAACACTTCCGTTCTACATGCAAACAAGCTAGAATGAGTATCTCTTAGATATCTAATACAGGGGACCGAGTCCGAGATATTAGAATCTTCGTGGTATAAGTTAGAACCCATGGATGGCCATTCCTGAGATCCGAAAAGTCTAAACCTTGTCTGTGGTATTCCGAGTAGGATCTGGGAAGGGATGGCTGTGACGAACTTCAAACTCGCGAGTGCTGGGCGTAGTGATAGACACAAAAGGAGGGTGAATCCTATTCCAGTATGATCGAGAACCTCCAGATGATTAGCCGTGCCGTGACAGAGCATTTGGACCTTTTTCACAGAGAGGATGGGATGTAGCCATTGACAATGGTGATGCCCTATATAAAGCTTGCCATAGAAAGGAGTAGGAATGATTGGATGAAGACAGCAGGAAAGCAGAGGTTCAGAGGAACGAAAGCATCTCTATACGCTTATCTGAAATTCTCACCAATGATTTACATAAGTATTTCTATCTTTATTTTCTGTTTATTTATTATTATTATTCGAAAACTCCATAACCATTTGATATCCGCCTGACTGAGATTTACAAGATGACCATAGCTTGCTTCATACCAACAATCTCCATGGGATCGACCCTTACTCACGTAAGGTTTTATTACTTGGACGACCCAGTGCACTTGCTGGTTAGTTGTATCGAAGTTGTGACAAATTATGAATTAAGATTAGAGCACCAAGTTTTTGGAGCCATTACCAGGGATCACAATTTCGTGCACCAAGTTTTTGGCGCCGTTGCTGGGGATTGTTCGAGTTTGGACAACTGACAGTTCATCTTGTTGCTCAAATTAGGTAATTTTCTTTTTGTTTTATTTTCAAAAAATTTTCAAAAATCTTTCAAAAATTTCTCATCTGTTATCGAAAATTATTCTAAATTTTTAAGAATGAATTCTAATGTTTCATGAAGCATGTTGAAGCCTGGCTGGCTGTAAAGCCATGTCTAATTCTTTTGGACTGTGGCTTCCAACCATTAGCATAGAGGCAAGTTAATTAGAATATTAGTTGTTGCATGCCTGATTTATATCCGAAAGCTGGCTGGCTATTAAGCCATGCCCAACCCTTGGATTGGAGCTTTAGGCCAACATTGAAAGATTCCTGGGATTCTTATTAAAAATTTTGAATTTCTTATTTTCTTTTTCCTATATGTTTTTTCGAAAAAATATACAAAACTCCAAAAAAATTAATAAAATCATAAAATCAAAAATATTTTGTGTTTCTTGTTTGAGTCTTGAGTCAATTTCAAGTTTGGTGTCAATTGCATTTTTTCTAAAAATTTATGCATTTTTCAAAAATTCATGCATTCATAGTGTTCTTCGTGATCTTCAAGTTGTTCTTGGTAAGTCTTCTTGTTTGATCTTGATGTTTTCTTATTTTGTGTCTTTTGTTGTTTTTCATGTGCATCTTTGCATTCATAGTGTCTAAGCATTAAAGATTTCTAAGTTTGGTGTCTTGCATGTTTTTCTTTCATTAAAAATTTTCAAAAATATGTTCTTGGTGTTCATCTTGACATTCAAAGTGTTCTTGGTGTTCATCTTGACATTCATAGTGTTCTTGCATGCATCACATGTTTTGATTCAAAATTTTCATGCATTGAGTCTTTTTCATGTTTTTCTCTTTCTTCATTAAAAATTCAAAAATAAAAAAATATCTTCCCCTTTTTCTTCTCATAAATTTGAAATTTTGAGTTGACTTTTTCAAAAATTTTTAAAATTTAGTTGTTTCTTATGAGTCAAATCAAATTTTCAATTTAAAAATCTTATCTTTTCAAAATCTTTTTCAAAAATCAAATCTTTTTCATTTTTCTTATTTATTTTCGAAAATTTAAAAAAAAATTTTCAAAAATTTTTTTCTTAATTTTATATCATATTTTCGAAAATATCATCAACAATTAATGTTTTGATTCAAAAATTTCAAGTTTGTTACTTACTTGTTAAGAATGATTCAAACTTTAAGTTCTAGAATCATATTTTGTGATTTCTTGTGAATCAAGTCATTAATTGTGATTTTAAAAATCAAATCTTTTTCAAAACTAATTTCAATCATATCTTTTCAAAAATATCTTTTTATCTTATCTTTTTCGAAATCATATCTTTTTAATCCTACCTTTTCATATCATATCTTTTTCAAATATCTTTTCTAACTTCTTATCTTCTTATCTTTTAAAAATTGATTTTCAAAATTTGTTTCAACTAACTAATTAAATTTTTATTTGTTTCTTATCTCTTTCAAAACTACCTAACTAACTATTCCTCTCTAATTTTCGAAAATACCTCCCTCTTTTTCAAAAATGCTTTTTAATTAATTAATTGTTTAAATTTTAATTTTAATTTCAATTCTCCTTTAATTTTCGAAAATCATTAACTCTTTTTCAAAATTTAATTTTCGAATTTCTCTCTCTCATATACTTCTATTTATTTATTCATCTACTAACACTTCTCCTCACCCAAAAATTCGAACCCCTTCTTCTCTTCTCAGTTCGAATTCTTCTCTTCTCCACTCTCTCTCTTCTTTTCTTCTACTCACACAAGGGAACCTCTATACTGTGGTAAAAAGGATCCCTATTATTATTTTTTGTTCCCCTCTTTTTCATATGAGCAGGAGCAAGGACAAGAACATTCTTGTTGAAGCAAACCCTGAACCTGAAAGGACTCTGAAAAGGAAACTAAGAGAAGCTAAAATACAACAATCCAGAGACAACCTTACAGGAATTTTCGAACAAGAAGAGGAGATGGCAGCCGAAAATAATAATAATGCAAGGAGGATGCTTGGTGACTTTACTGCACCTAATTCCAATTTACATGGAAGAAGCATCTCAATTCCTACCATTGGAGCAAACAACTTTGAGCTGAAACCTCAATTAGTTTCTCTGATGCAGCAGAACTGCAAGTTTCATGGACTTCCATCTGAAGACCCTTTTCAGTTCTTAACTGAATTCTTACAGATCTGTGATACTGTTAAGACCAATGGGGTTGATCCCGAGGTCTACAGGCTTATGCTTTTCCCGTTTGCTGTAAAAGACAGAGCTAGAACATGGTTGGACTCACAACCTAAAGATAGCCTGAACTCTTGGGATAAGCTGGTCAAGGCTTTCTTAGCCAAGTTCTTTCCTCCTCAAAAGCTCAGTAAGCATAGAGTGGATGTCCAAACCTTCAGGCAGAAAGAAGGTGAATCCCTCTATGAAGCTTGGGAGAGATATAAGCAACTGACCAAAAAGTGTCCTTCTGACATGCTTTCACAATGGACCATTCTGGATATATTCTATGATGGTCTGTCTGAATTAGCTAAGATGTCATTGGATACTTCTGCAGGTGGATCCATTCACCTAAAGAAAATTCCTGCAGAAGCTCAAGAACTCATTGACATGGTTGCTAACAACCAGTTCATGTACACTTCTGAGAGGAATCCTGTGAGTAATGGGACGCCTCAGAAGAAGGGAGTTCTTGAAATTGATACTTTGGATGCCATATTGGCTCAGAACAAAATATTGACTCAGCAAGTCAATATGATTTCTCAGAGTCTGAATGGAATGCAAGCTGCATCCAACAGCACTCAAGAGGCATCTTCTGAAGAAGAAGCTTATGATCCTGAGAACCCTGCAATAGCAGAGGTGAATTACATGGGTGAACCATATAGAAACACCTATAATTCCTCATGGAGAAATCACCCAAATCTCTCATAGAAGGATCAACAAAAGCCTCAACAAGGCTTTAATAATGGTGGAAGAAACAGGTTTAGCAATAGCAAGCCTTTTCCATCATCCACTCAGCAACAGACAGAGAACTCTGAAGAAAATACCTCTAATTTAGCAAACTTAGTCTCTGATCTATCTAAGGCCACTCTGAGTTTCATGAATGAAACAAGGTCCTCCATTAGAAATTTGGAGGCACAAGTGGGCCAGCTGAGTAAGAAGATCACTGAAACCCCTCCTAGTGCTCTCCCAAGCAATACAAAAGAAAATCCAAAAGGAGAGTGCAAGGCCATTGATATAACCATCATGGCCGAATCCAAGAAGGAAGGGGAGGACGTGAATCCTAAGGAGGAAGACCTCCTGGGATGTCCAGTGATCAACAAGGAGTTTCCCTTTGAGGAACCAAAAGAATCTGAGGCTCATCTAGAGACCATAGAGATTCCATTAAACCTCTTTACGCCCTTCATGAGCTCTGATGAGTATTCTTCTTCTGAAGAGAATGAGGATGTTACTGAAGAGCAAGTTGCCAAGTTCCTTGGTACAATCATGAAGCTGAATGTCAATTTATTTGGTAGTGAGACTTGGGGAGATGAACCTCCCCTGTTCACTAATGAAATAAATGCATTGGATCAACTGAGATTGCCTCAGAAGAAACAGGATCCTGGAAAGTTCCTAATTCCTTGTACCATAGGCACCATAACCTTTGAGAAGGCTCTATGTGACCTTGGGTCAGGGATAAACCTCATGCCTCTCTCTGTAATGGAGAAACTGAGAATCTTTGAGGTGCAAGCTGCCCGAATCTCACTAGAGATGGCAGAAAATTCCAGAAAACAGGCTTATGGACAAGTAGAGGACATGTTAGTAAAGGTTGAAGGCCTTTACATCCCTGCTGATTTCATAATCCTAGATACTGGGAAGGATGAGGATGAATCCATCATCCTTGGAAGACCCTTCCTAGCCACAGCAAGAGCTGTGATTGATGTGGACATAGGAGAATTGATCCTTCAACTGAATGAGGACAACCTTGTGTTTAAAACTCAAGAATCTCCTTCTGTAACAATGGAGAGGAAGCATAGAAAGCTTCTCTCAGTACAGAGTCAAACAAAGCCCCCACAATCAAACTCTAAGTTTGGTGTTGGGAGGCCTCAGCCAAACTCTAAGTTTGGTGTTGAACTCCCATATCCAAACTCTAAGTTTGGTGTTGGGAGTCTATAAAATTAACCTGATCACCTATGTGGCTCTATGAGAGCCCACTGTCAAGCTATTGACATTAAAGAAGCGCTTGTTGAGAGGTAACCCAATTTTTATTTATCTAATTTTATTTTTATTTTATTGTTCTTTCATGTTTTATTAGGTTCATGATCATGTGGAGTCACAAAATAAATAGAAAAATCAAAAACAGAATCCAAAACAGCAGAAGAAAAATCACACCCTGGAGGAAGGGCTTACTGGCGTTTAGCTGGCGTTCAACGCCAGAACAGAGCATAGAGCTGGCACTGAACGCCAGAAACAAGCATAGAACTGGCGTTCAACGCCAGAATTGCATGCAAAGGCATTTTACATGCCTAATTGGTGCAGGGATGTAAATCCTTGACACCTCAGTATCTGTGGACACCACAAGATCCCCACATACCTCCACTCACCTTACCTCCTCATAATCCTATATCACCCTTTTCCAAGAACCCTTCACCAATCACCTCCAATCCCCCTCCAAAACCATCATACACCCACCTACACCCACCCACTCAAATTCAAACCATCACTCCTTCCTTTTCACACACCATAACCACCTTAAACCCCCAGTGGCTGAACCATACACATATCCCTCCATCTCCTCCATATCTTCTTCTTCTTCTTCTATTCTTTCTTCTTTTGCTCGAGGGTGAGCAACATTCTAAGTTTGGTGTGGTAAAAGCATTGCTTTTTTTTTTGTTTTTCCATAACCATTGATGGCACCTAAGGCCAGAGAAACCTCTAGAAAGAGGAAAGGGAAGACAAAAGCTTCCATCAAGGGTCTATAGCTCAGTGGTAGAACATTTGACTGCAAATCAAGAGATCCCTGAGATACCTCAGGAGATACATTTTCCTCCACACAATTATTGGGAGCAACTAAGGGTGGAACATCAAGAGCACTCCATCATCCTTCATGAAATTAGAGAAGATCAAAGAGCTATGAGGGAGGAGCAACAAAGACAAGGAAGAGACATAGAAGAGTTCAAGGACATCATTGGTTCCTCAAGAAGGAAACGCCACCATCAGTAAGGTGGACTCATTCCTTGTTCTCAAATTTACTGTTTTTTTATTTTTGAGCTTTATGTTTATTTATGTTTGTGTCTTATTACATGATCATTAGTATTTAAGTGTCTATGCCTTAAAGTAGTGAATATGAATCCATCACCTCTCTTAAATGAAAATGTTTTAAAAACAAAAGAACAAGAAGTACATGGTTTCGAATTCATCTTTGAAACTAGTTTAATTATTTTGATGTGGTGACAATACTTTTTGTTTTCTGAATGAATGCTTGAACAGTGCATATGTCTTTTGAAGTTGATGTTTATGAATGTTAAATATGTTGGCTCTTGAAAGAATGATTAAAAGAAGACATGTTATTTGATAATCTGAAAAATCATAAAAATAATTCTTGAAGCAAAAAAAAAGCAGTGAATACAAAAGCTTGCAGAAAAAAAAAGAAAAAAAATGGCGAAAAAAAAAAGAAAAAGCAAGCAGAAAAAGCCAAAAGCTCTTAAAACCAAGAGGCAAGAGCAAAAAGCCAGTAACCCTTAAAACCAAAAGGCAAGGATAAATAAAAAGGATCCCAAGGCTTTGAGCATCAATGGATAGGAGGGCCTAAAGGAATAAAATCCTGGCCTAAGCGGCTAAACCAAGCTGTCCCTAACCATGTGCTTGTGGCGTGAAGGTGTCAAGTGAAAACTTGAGACTGAGCGGTTAAAGTCAAGGTCCAAAGCAAAAAAAGAGTGTGCTTAAGAACCCTGGACACCTCTATATGGGGACTTTAGCAAAGCTGAGTCACAATCTGAAAAGATTCACCTAGTTATGTGTCTGTGGCATTTATGTATCCGGTGGTAATACTGGAAAACAAAGTGCTTAGGGCCACGGCCAACACTCATAAAGTAGCTGTGTTCAAGAATCAACATACTGAACTAGGAGAGTCAATAACACTATCTGAACTCTAAGTTCCTATAGATGCCAATCATTCTGAACTTCAATGGATAAAGTGAGATGCCAAAACTATTCAAGAGGCAAAAAGCTACAAGTCCCGCTCATCTGATTGGAGCTATGTTTCATTGATATTTTGTAATTTATAGTATATTCTCTTCTTTTTATCCTATTTGATTTTCAGTTTCTTGGAGACAAGCAACAATTTAAGTTTGGTGTTGTGATGAGCGGATAATTTATACGCTTTCTGGCATTGTTTTTAGTATGTTTTTAGTAGGATCTAGTTACTTTTAGGGATGTTTTTATTAGTTTTTATGTTAAATTTACATTTCTGAACTTTACTATGAGTTTTTGTATTTTTCTGTGATTTCAGATAATTTCTGGCTGAAATTGAGGGACTTGAGCAAAAATCAGATTCAGAGGTTGAAGAAGGACTGCTGATGCTGTTGGATTCTGACCTCCCTGCACTCAAAGTGGATTTTCTGGAGCTACAGAACTCAAAATGACGCGCTTTCAATTGCGTTGGAAAGTAGACATCCAGGGCTTTCCAGAAATATATAATAGTTCATACTTTTCACAGGTTTAGATGACGCAAAAGGGCGTTGAACGCCAGTTCTACGCTGCAGTCTGGAGTTAAACGCCAGAAACACGTCACGAACCAGAGTTGAACGCCAAAAACACGTTACAACTTGGCGTTCAACTCCAAAAGAAGCCTCTGCACGTGTAAACTTCAAGCTCAGCCCAAGCACACACCAAGTGGGCCCCGGAAGTAGATTTATGCATCAATTACTTACTTCTGTAAACGCTAGTAGCTAGTTTAGTATAAATAGGACTTTTTACTATTGTATTAGGATATCTTATGATTTTTAGTTCAACTTTGGGATCATATTGATCACGTTTGGGGGCTGGCCATTCGGCCATTCCTGGACCTTCATCACTTATGTATTTTCAACGGTAGAGTTTCTGCACTCCATAGATTAAGGTGTGGAGCTCTACTGTTCCTCATGATTTAATGCAAAGTACTACTGTTTTATATTCAATTCAACTTATTCTGCTTCTAAGATATCCATTCGCACCCAAGAACATGATGAATGTGATGATTATGTGACGCTCATCATCATTCTCACTTATGAACGCATGCTTGACAAACACTTCCGTTCTACATGCAAACAAGCTAGAATGAGTATCTCTTAGATATCTAATACAGGGGACCGAGTCCGAGATATTAGAATCTTCGTGGTATAAGTTAGAACCCATGGATGGCCATTCCTGAGATCCGGAAAGTCTAAACCTTGTCTGTGGTATTCCGAGTAGGATCTGGGAAGGGATGGCTGTGACGAACTTCAAACTCGCGAGTGCTGAGCGTAGTGACAGACGCAAAAGGAGGGTGAATCCTATTCCAGTATGATCGAGAACCTCCAGATGATTAGCCGTGCCGTGACAGAGCATTTGGACCTTTTTCACAAAGAGGATGGGATGTAGCCATTGACAACGGTGATGCCCTATATAAAGCTTACCATAGAAAGGAGTAGGAATGATTGGATGAAGACAGCAGGAAAGCAGATGTTCAGAGGAACGAAATCATCTCTATACGCTTATCTGAAATTCTCACCAATAATTTACATAAGTATTTCTATCTTTATTTTCTGTTTATTTATTATTATTATTCAAAAACTCCATAACCATTTGATATCCGCCTGACTGAGATTTACAAGATGACCATAGCTTGCTTCATACCAACAATCTCCGTGGGATCGACCCTTACTCACGTAAGGTTTTATTACTTGGACGACCCAGTGCACTTGCTGGTTAGTTGTATCGAAGTTGTGACAAATTATGAATTAAGATTAGAGCACCAAGTTTTTGGAGCCATTACCAGGGATCACAATTTCGTGCACCAATCACTTTAAGCGTCTATTTTATGCATTAAATCTAACACCATTCATATGATTTTTAAAAGTGATCTAGATGGTCTAAATTTATCGACGGCAACATGACGTCTATATTTTAAATACTAAAATAGATGCCATATCCGTCGATTTTAAAGAAAAAGTATTCTCGTCTAGCACTTCGTCGACGATGTGACAATAATAGGAAAATTTTTAATGTCACCAAAATAATAAACTTGGCTGTTGATTTGAATATTTGATTTTTAATTATCTTTTTCTTAACTACATCGACAACAAGCTGTCAAAAAATATCGACGGAAAAGCTGGCCGTCGATTTTTAACGTCGAAAAATACACTATTCCTTGTAGTGACATTTAACATTATATTATTATATAGAATATTAACAACGACTTATATCATTTTTATTTTAGTAATTACATTGTGTACTTTAGATTTTTTTTCTTGTAAAAAATACATATTACATCTAAATTGCGTTAATATAATGAAAATATAGTTAAAAATAAATAATTGAAAAAAGTCTGAAATTTAATCCTTGCATATTTAAATTTTTTATTTCGTCCCTGACTCTGATTTATGATCTCATAAAGTTTATTAAAGTTAGACCAATTGGAAATACACATGCTTGAGATTTTCACATGTTATTTTTGAATTACTCATCCAAATTTGATCTATGTCGTTAGTATATTGGTATGGTGATCATCGTGGTTCTGTTACGACACTAATATGATAAAAGATGTGGTAATCCCATAATTGATATATGAGACAAACCAAGTTGTTAAAGTAATTAAGGAAATAACATTCAGATGTACACATAAAATTTATATGATATGATTATTTCAAGAAAACATATACGTATAGCCCAAATGGGAGATTGTTCGGAAAATATTGTTTCCTAATCTATGTATAGAAAATAAATATATTAATTATAATCACAAATTAGCTATTTCACATTATATGACTTATATAATGGTGATCTCAATTATTGTCATTGAATAAGTCATTATTACTTTTGATTTAGATTTAAATGAGAATAAAATCAAAGATACTATTTATTTAGAATTTAGGTTTAATGGATACCACACTTAAATATAAATAGTGACATTAAGGTTTCAGTCTCCAATACATTAAAGCTGCCTTTGCAGCCCTTTTTCCCTTCAGAGGAGTTGCTATTCAGTGCTATTAGGGATATAGAAGACTTTGGTTGAGGAAAATCAAGACAACTCTTCAATCATCTTTATTTATTCAAGTACGCTTCCACACGTAGATATATTTCTTAATAATTTAGCATAGACAATTCTAAGGTTATGGAATTCAAGAATTCGAACAAAAGTATCAAACTCCACTAATGAGCTGAGAAAGAAAAATAGAGAAAGAGAGTTTTGAGGGAGAGAAGAATCAAAGAAGATAGTATAGAAAGTTTAGAGTGTAAGAATGAGATGAATTGAATTGAATGAATCTCCAACCTATTGCATCTTATATACAAGGAACTGGTAGCTTGTTACACAAGTCGACATTCTCTATCTAACTCTAGTACGAATATGCTAAGCTTAACTAATTAACCACCAACTCTACAATCAACACTCCAACTACTATAATTTTCTCTCAAACTCAGGTTGATATAGTTCTACAATTTGAGTTGGTCCCTGAAGGCCAAAAACTTGTTTGAGAAGACATCATTGGTCATAATATCAACCACTTAAGCATCTCCTGGCATGTAATAATTTTAAGTCTTTTCTTTGCAATATTATCTATGAGAAAATGGAGGCCAATTTCAAAGTATTTAGATCGCGATTATTGAACAGAATTGATAGGCTTGAGAATAACTCCATCCTTAATTGTCACAATACATTATGAGTACTAATAAGAGAACATAAATCTTAAACAACTCCTTAATAAAGAAATACTCTTGAGAAACTGTTCTCATGGCTCTCCCAAATTTGTTGATGAATTGAGTAAAGTTGTAATAACTTTTCAAATTTCTAAATTACTAGTAATTTTTTACTTGAAAATTTTCACGATGCTAATAGGAGTTTGGACGGTGAACGCTTCTCTTCTTGGATTATTTTGTAGGATTACTAGGTTTGGACCTAAACGACAAGCCCAGAACATAACTAAACAACTTTAACCATAAAAGTACATTTTAATCCTTTTAATAATATTAAAATATGTTTTTGTAAATATCAAAAAAAATCTTTAATTATGTCAAAAAATTAATCAAAAGGATAGAGTAAAAAATCATTTGACCTCAAAAAATTTAGATTTTGACAAAATGACTCCAAAGGATGATAATGACAAAATAAACTTAAAAGATGTATTTTATTTGACAAAATGATTCAAATATTTAATCAATTGTTAATATAGCTAGTCAAATTTTAAATTTTTCATAAAAGTATTAATTTGTCCTTGCATTTTCTTATGAAATTACTCTCTCTCTCTCTCTCACACACACACACAATCCCCCACCTTTCACCGACTACCACTATCCCAAACTGACCCCTGCCGTCACACCAAATTCTTTTGATCATCTCCTCTACGGTATCGTCATCCCTGCTTCCACATCCATCTCCACCATCGCCATCTTTACCAACAACAACAATGACAACAACCCACGAATCCACCACTATTACAACCCCAATTTCTTTTTCTTGATCTCATCCTCCTCATACTCTTTCTGTTCTCTCTTTTTATTTTGTCTCCTTCTCTGATGCTCTCTTTATATGTCTACCATTATTATTTTTTTCTCTTTATGAATTTCAATTTGTTTCTTGTTCTCAAATTATGTTTCTCGATATATTATTGATAATGCTGATGATTTTAGGTATGTGGTAGTGATGAAAATGTTAGAGTTGGGTGTTTCATGATAGAGGTTAGAGTGGTGGTGGTGGTGATGATAGATAACGGACAACAATAGTAGGATGGGGTATAACTAGTGACAATGATGACGATTTTAGTGATTAAGGGGCAGTGAAGTGAGATGGTGCATGATAGAGAAAAATAATGAGGCAAAGGAATTGAGCGAGATGGGGTGGTGACAAAAGAATGGGATAAATTAATGGAATAGAATGAATGAGGGTAACGGTGAATATAATGTTGTTAGTGGGTGTTGATATAGAAGAATGGAGGTAAGGTGAGGTGAGGATAATGATAATAATAATAATGGTGATGACAATAGAAAAAAATATGAGAGTAAATTAGTAATTTCATAAAAAGTTAATCATTAATTAGATAAATTAATAATTAAATAAATATTTGGATTATTTTATCAAATAAAGTGTATTTTTGGGATAATTTTATCAAAATAAAAATTTTTTAGGTCGAAATGATTATGTATTCAATTGTAGAGAATTAATTTAAAAGATATATTAATATTAAATAATATAGGATAATATATTTTTAAAATAAAAATAAAAATATTTATTGATATAGACTATATAATACACATGTCAATTTCTTATTAAGCAGCCATATATTTATTACATCAATACATATTTATGGTACTAGAATTTGTTCTTATAAAATCATAAAGGAAAAGAGGAAGCCTGAAAGGAAAAAGTATTGTTGAATATTTAGATAATTATGGGTTAGTCAAGCAACTAAATGGATAATCAACTTTATCTTCTTTCTGGCGGCTAGACCATTTAGGCATGTATTCAATGGCTCATTAACGTTTATTCAGATTTTTCTTAAAGAAGGCTCATTTATTCATTTATATTAACATTGTTTTTGCCTTTTGACAATTTTGTTGCTTAGCTTCTTTTTTATGGTCTTGCACAAAACAAATTCGAATCATGTAATCGTTGATTCATTATGGTTTAGTCAATATCGATCATAGTTATAAAAACCAAATCAAATCAAATGATAGAGAAAGAGTGAGACAGAAGGTGAGAAACACAGAGTGAGTTAGAACTAGAGAATATGTAAAAGATCACAGGATTTAGAATCGAAAAGAGTATCAACGGTTGGAAAATGAATCTTTCTTCGTCTTTGTTGATAATCTCCTCCGAAAACATTTTGAAGAATGAATTATTCCATCTATTTAATTGGACTGGACGCATTAACGATATTTACGTATCACGAAAATAAAAAGGTGGTAATATGTATGTTTTTGCGTTCATCCGATATACAACGAAAGGTGGAGCTCTGAAGGCTATAACAAAAATGAATCGTATGAGGTTGAGAGGGAAGATTGTGTACGTGGGAGAAACGAAGTATAGACGAACAACTAAGACAAAGGTCCGAAAGACAGCTTAGGAAGGAGGTGATAGTCGGAACAAGACAAATTCTCAGCCTCAGAAAGGAGATAACCAAAGGCAAGTAGAGAAACTAACAAGGCACCAAAAAGAGCCAGACTCGCATGGAAATGGGTGGACAAAGAAAGTGGAAGTATCGATGTTGAAAGAGAATCTGGAGTGGCTACAGAGAAGTCTAGTCGGCAGTACGACAAAGGCAATTGATTTAAGTTCCTTGAAAAAGATTATTGGAAAAAACCTGCCTCAAGTTGCCCAAGTACGGGAACTGGGAGCATATAAACTTATTTTGACTTTTGATTCTGTATTGAATGCAGAAGAAGCATATACATTTAAAATGCATAGTCTCTTGCAATTCTTCCATAATATATGGAGATGGAATGAGACGGAGCAATGTGAAACTCGAAGAGTGTGGTTAGAATGTTACGGGGTTCCGTTACATACATGGTCAGCAGATACCTTTAGTATGTTAGGAGACCAATGGGGGAAAGTAGTCGGTTGTGACAAAGTGATAGAATCGTGCATGTTTTTTAGTGTTGGATGAGTGCAAATTGATACTTGTATCATGGATATGATTAATGAATGGGTTCATATCACAATAAGTATCAGTGGATTCGATGTGCTAGTGAAAGAAGTGGGACGGTTGGCTTTTGGATTGAATTGTTATGAAGAATAGTTGTGGAAAGGGAGTGTGTGGGTACGAGCTTAAGGAGTGCACAGGTTACAAAATCAGCGGTTTTCAACGACCAGGCAGCCGATGTGGTGATGGGGGAGTGATAAACCACTATTTTATGGTTTATCTTGTGCTTAATTGAGTGGTTTTTATCAACTCTTTACCCACTTATTCATACTATTTGCATGGTTTTACAATTCCTTCCCAGAATTTGTGCTATGATTGAAAACATGCTTCTTTGGCCTTATATTTGCTAATATTAATCCTCTCTTATTACCATTAGATGTCGTGATTCGTGTGTTAAGTATTTTCAGATCTCCTAAGGCAGGAATGGCTTAGAGGACAGAAAGAAAACATACAAAAATGGAAGGAAAGCACAAAAATAGAGTTTTGAAGAAAAGGGGCAGCGACGCGAACGCATGGACGACGCGGCCGCGTGCCTAGCGCGAAAAGGCATCGACGCGAACGCGTGACTGACGCGGACGCGTGCCTTGAGCAGAACACAAATGACGCGTACGCGTGACCGAAGCAAACGCATGACAAGGAAAACTCTCAGATGACGCGAACGCGTGATCTACGCGAACGCGTGACAGACGCCACGCACCAGAATCTGCAGAAAACACTCCCAGCGATTTCTGGACCCTTTTTTGGCCCAATTCTGAATCCAGAAACACAGAATATAAGCAAGAGAATGGAGGAATCAAAGGAGAGGACGGATCATGCTTTCATATTCATAATTTTAGGATTAGATGTAGTTTTTAGAGAGAGAAGTTCTCTCCTCTCTCTTAGGATTTAGGATTTTAGGATTTCTATTAGTTTAGTTTATTTCATCTTCAGTCACATGTTCAATATTCTTTTTACTTTATATTTCTCTTCTACTTTCAGATACTTTAATGCTTTTATTTGTTAGTTACTTATGTTGCCAAATTGGCTTATGCTATATTCATGTTATGATTTTCTTAATTAATATTATTTGAGGTATTTCAGTTTATGATTGTTTTATTCTATTTATGAATGCTTTTAATTTAATTTAGATATTTTCTTCCTTTTGGCTTTGGTTAAGTAATTGGTAACACTTGAGTTATCAAACTCATCGTGATTGATAATTGTTATTTTTGCTAATTGAATTGAATTCCAATAACTCTAGTCCTTTCTTAGGGATTGGCTAGGACCTGAAGATCAAACTAATTAGTCCACTTGACTTTCTTTTGCTTTAGTAAAGGTTAACTAAGTGGGATTAAAACTCAATTCTCATCACCATCGATAAGGATAACTAGGATAGGACTTCCAAATTCTTAAACCTTGCCAAGAGATTTTATAATTAATTTATTTTTCTTTTTATTTAAATTACTTGCTCCTTATTTCAAAAACTCCCAATTTACAAAACTCATAACCAATAATAAGAACATACCTCCCTGCAATTCCTTGAGAGACGACCCGAGGTTTGAATACTTCGGTTATAAATTTTAAAGGGGTTTGTTACTTGTGACAACCAAAACTTTTGCACGAAAGGATTCTCTATTAGTTTAGAAACTATACTTACAACGGGATAATATATTTGTGAATTTCTTTACCGATAGAAAACCCGATCGTCAGGGAGCTGAGGGAAGACGGAGAAGATAAGGGCAGGTTGGTAATTCCTGAAATTATTTTGAATGAGTGGATTAATGATCATTCAAAACAAAATTAGGTGAAAACGGTAATATATCAACCAATTTATGAACGAATTGAAGGGAGAGCGGATTGTGTGGGATGTGATCATATTAATTATGAAGCTGATTATGAAGATACAGTAACATGGATTTATGAAGGTAACTTTAATGGTTTAGAAAGGAGGGACAAAAGGAATAAGAAAAAGAAGGTTCTTTGTAGGCTTGGTGCTAGGCCCAACAATTCAAAGATGTCCGAAAAAGATAGAGAAGAATCTTTGGACCCGGCTTCCTCAATTAACCAGTTCGGTGATGTTGTGTTGGGTCTAGAATATGAGTCAGGCTTGATGGAAATAGAGCACGGTTTTCACGATAGGGATGGGCACGCTAGAGAAGGGTCTACGACAAGTGTGCAGGAAGCTGCATCTGCAAAAATTGCGCTGGAAACCGGCGCGGAGAAGATCGAGGGAGACCGAATCGGTGTTGAAGGAGGAAAGCTAAAGACTAGCCACGGCAAAGGAGGTTCAACGTGGAAAGAAAAAATGCGCAACCCTGACACCACCAATGTTGGTCGTGAGATCGAGGAAGAGTTGGTGGTGGAGAACCAAGCCGCTATTCTCCTAGAGGTGACATTGAATGGAGGGACTGGTGGGTTGGGTGTGTATGTTAATGATGATGGTGCAGAAGACGTTGATGAAAGAACGTGTGATAGGGATGACATTGTGAATAATAGTGGCATGGGTTTTGGCACAAAGGGAACAACATTGACAAAGAGACAAGGGGAGCTATCGGAATACGATGAAGAAGTAGTTGGGAAGAGGGTGGTTCGGACAAGAATGAAGGAAGTAAGGAAAACATAAATAATATTTTGGAGGAGCAGATGCTTGAAAATAGAAAAACTTGGGACCTTGCGTTGGAATCAGGTGCAATTTTATACAATGAAGAAGATGATATTATGGCTATTCTCCAAGCATAGAATGAAAAAATTACTCAAAAAAGAAGATTGGCAAAACAGAAAGAGAAAGCAAGACGTTGCAGGCCCAAAAATAAAAAAAAGGTGTGTAATAATTTATTAAAATAATTTGTTCTTGGAATGTTAGGGGGTTAATGGGTGATGGAAAATTGAGCATGGTAAAAAACCTCAAGAAAAAATTTAAGTTGAATACGTTGGGCTTGTTTGAGATTAAGTGGCGAGTAGTGACGAAGTTTGATGTAATAAGAATTCGGGAGAGTGATGCTGCGAGATGAGAATATGTTGAGTCAGAGGGTGGCTCAAGTAGTTTACTAGTAATTTGGGATGAAATAATGTTTAAAATGAGTCGTTGTCATAAATGGGAGTTTTGGCTGTGTGTTGAAGGGGTCTTACTAAAAATAATTTCATTATGCTTTCTGTGGTGTATGGAGTTCATACAAGAGAAGAGAAATTTATTGTGTGGGAGAAATTGAGTTATATTGCAGAGTTATGTCAACCTTTATGGGAGACTTCAACGAGATTGTGCAGGTAGAGGGGAGAAAAGATGCTGTCAGATTAACAAAGTTTTAGTAAAAGTTGGATAAATGAAGATATGCAACTGGTAGAGTACAAAATTGGATTGACAGAGTTTTAGTAAGATTGGAGTGGTTGAAAATGTTTCCACGAGTACAAAATTAGGAGTACAAAATCAGGAGTACACTATAAGAAGGAAGAGCACAAAAAATGGTTGATGAGTTTTTTTGTAATTTTTTTTCTTTTTTAACTTTTCTATTTGCTTGTTGTTGTTCTTGCTCCACTTATTATGTTAAGCTCTCTTGTTAAAAAAAAAATTGGTAAATCAAACTTTAAATTGATCCAATTTAATATTTTGATCCTTAAGGATAAAAACAATAAAAATTTATACGAACCGTGTCAAACCGGTGTGAACCTGACCAAAATCCAATCAACCCGCACGTTGATAATGCCCGCACATGAATTTTAGTAAATATTCAAAAACTTGCTTAAAATGGGATTGAACCCATATATAGTTAAAAATGTTGAGAATATCTCTGCAATTAATAAGAGCGTGTAATGCGTGATTATGAAACAGTTGTGGATTTTACTATGATATTGGAGACTAATAAAAATTGTTTCCTGCGATATGTAGACAACAGCAAACAGACAAAAAAAATAGTAGAAATAAAAAAAATGAAAGGACTATTAAAAATATGGTGAGAGTGATTTAATACATGGTAGGAGCAATTTGTGAAGAAGATAAATTCAAATTATTTTATCTCTTTCACAAATGATCTCCACTATCCTTCTAGTCATCTCCTCTATTTTTTTCATGGTGAAAACTCAAGTGAAGTCAACTTCACGTGAAGTTGATACTTAAGAACCGTTAGATGAAAATTTAGTCAAATCAGTCAAATCATTTAACGGCTCTTAAGTATCAACTTCACGTGAAGTCGACTGCACCTGAATTTCCACCTTTTTTCATTTTTTTTTTTAATCTTTTTACCTGTCTACAAATTACAACCTCTATTATTACAGTAAAACACACAACTATACCATAATCGTACATTGTAAAAAATTCCGGCTAAGAACTTTTTACTTTATAGAGTGCTTTGTTTTTAATATATTACATAAAAAATATCTATGATCAAATTTAAATTTAGCACTTAGCTCTCGCAATAAACGTAGCGTTTATCATTAGATTTACTCGGCTTGTTTAGTTTTCTTTTTCTTAGTTGTCTACAGAGCTTGTTTAATCGATTTATTTTTTGAAAAATAAAATAAAATAATTCTATCTTTATTTTTTAAAGACAAAAGACAATATTTTTTATTTATTTCAATTGGATAATAAATTTAGAGAAATAAATCTCATGATTATTTACATATATTTAAATAACATAATATAATAGATATAAAATTATTAAATTATTAATATAAAAAAATAATAATCAATTTAATATAAAAATAACTTAGTCTGAGAAAAAAATTATATATAATTTAACTAATGATCGATCGGTTATCGGTTCAATTCTATTCTGGTGGCCGGTGAATATCGATTTTCATCCAAACTTCAGGACAAAGTCAAACCTTACTAGTCTGCTTGGACATACAACATTAGATTTCTGCTTTCCGAATATTTTATTCAATATACAGTAATAATGCAAATAAAATTAGTTTCTTGAATCTTGATATGTATGTGCACCTTTTGTTAAATAATGTATATTCACGAGTTGGAATAACATGATCAGAATTCATGACTATACCCCCACCCCACCCCCCCCCCCCCCCCCGGCGCGTCAGCCACCCAACCACTCGATATAGGTCGTAGTGATCTGATTATCTTATTTCTAATATTCTTTTCTTTGTGCATTGAGGGTAAGTGGATGGTTTTGTTCTTGTGAACTTTTTTTTTCTAAGTTAATACCGGCCTCTAACAGTTGAGCCTTAATATCGTTTTTGAATTTAAAATTGTTTTAAATTTGTCTCTCAATTTAATAATGTTCAGTGACGAAATGATGTCGTAATTAGATAGAGACTACATTAAAAATCACACTAGACTGGTAAAACGTTATTGTTTTATTTTTTGCGCCCAAATAAAATATAAACGACATCGTTTAAGGTATTTTAAGAGGTTTTAATATATTGGAGTTAAAACCCTTCAAAATATCCTAAAGGACGTTATTTATGTTTTATTTGAGCACCAAAAATAAAACAGCGACGTTTTACTAGTATAGAGTGACTTTCAACCTAACTTCTGTCCAATTACATTTTATCATCAAAAAATATCTTAGGGACCAACGTTGTTAAGTTGAGGAACAAATTTAAAGTAATTTTAAATTTAGAAACAAAATTAAGACTCAACTGCAAATTTAAAGAACACTTTAAATATTAACCTTTTTTTTTTTCCGCAAAGCTATATCGAACTCAAAATATCTACCTCTACAAGATGCTTTGACTTCAATTACTCACAGAAAACTACTGTTATTCGCTTATATCCATGTGGAGGATTAGGGATATCACGACTTTGGACCGTTGACATGTGACATACACGAGTGTAGATGCAAATCTATATTACTCTACAATCTTATTATTACTTAAGCACTCATGGTTATCATCATGAACAATTTGGTACAAGGAGATTCCTACCTCACAGATATTATTATTTATAAAAAGAGAGAAATGGAAGTTTCCTCTTTCCATATTACTTGTTCATACTCGAGGAGCTGAGGTTATTGTATGCAGTTTCTAATTTAATTGATGTCAAGAGAATGGCTATCTAGTATGAAGATTAGATTAAAAAATGTCTTATTCCTCTTGACAAGAAGAAAGGACAATATTGATTGACTTATATTTTTCTGCAAGCCTTGGAACCAACTTTAATAAATACATCAACTTGTAACATAAATAGCAATAGCAATACAATTGGTGGAGATATACAAACAATAATACAAATATACAATAGTAAAAAGTCAAATTAGACATTGTTGTGAGTTGCCAATAGCACTTAGGAGTGCCAAACTCCCAACCCCACTAAGCCCCTAAAACCAGCAACAACTATGTACGAAAGCTACTATTAATTTGGACTCAGTTGACAAAGACATGCAATGTCATCATTATTATTATTCTTAAACACCCTACTCAGTACTAACAAATATTATTAACTACGTTTTTCATGCTTCATTATTCATCTCCCCTGCTAAAGATACCAATCCCCAAATATACATAAAAAGCAGAGTATTCCCGTATAGCTTTAGCCAGAACAAAACTATGAAGAACAGAAAAAGCTCTGAAGCTGAAGCTTCAGCTGGTGCTGCTGGCAAGAAGCACTACAAGTTGTGGATATTATCTGCAATTGTCCTTGTAGCTGTTTGGTTCATGTTCACTGGCTCCCTCACCCTCAGATGGTCTTCTTCTAGCTATAATGACTTCGATCCTGCAAATTTCGACGATCTCGATGTGCTGGTATGTATGCTATACCCAGTGGTTTTAAGTTGCATTAGTAAAATTGCAACCATAACATTATTGTTGCGCTCGCTAATATATTTTTCCGTTTTAAATAGAGAGAAATTGGGTTGGAAGTTGGAACTTAGATGTAACAGTTTTGACTTGTTATGATTTGTTTGGTGTCGTGGTTTTTTGGAATAGGAAGTGGAGGAGAGAGAGAAGGTGGTGAGGCAGATGTGGGACGTGTACAGTCGCAGGCACAGTACGAGGAAGTTACCTCGGTTTTGGTCGGAGGCTTTTCAGGCTGGTTACGAGCATTTGGTGAGTGATATTCCCGCCATTCGAGATGCTGCAGTTTCAGAAATTGCAAAGATGTCCTTAAAACAACTTCCTATTCAACTTCAATCTCACTTGGTAAAATCAAACTTAAACATTTAAATCTCAATTCTTCAGATACAAACTTGCTTAATTAGTTTTATTTTATTCATATAGTAATTACGGTTTCACTTTTCATGATCAGCATGTGGGGAGCCCCGAGGGATCAAGAAAAATTAAGGAGGCAGAAGGGAGTGATAAGATGCATAATGAAAGTTGAGTGTGACCAACTTGGTGTAGAGGTATCAACAGAGTGAACTGTGAAGCCGTTCCATTTTCAAGGGCTGGAATATCAAAGCATAGTATCTCCTAATTGGTTGTTCCAACTTTGAATAACGTTACTCAGGGCAATTGTACTTCCAATCATTACTATACAAAAATTCTGACTTGCACAAATTGAAACTGAACATTATTGATGAACAAACTCTGCGCTGATATCAAATATCTTCCAATAAACAAATAAGTTAAACAAAAAGAATATTGATTTTTTTTTTCGAAAAAAGAATATTGAATTATTGGTCGACATTAAGAAAATTCTACAGTGAGCTTTTATAGGTTCTGTTTTTTATTGGTCTGAGACAGGTTCATGTGTTTTATTAATCACAAATTTAATGGAGTTTTTTTTTTCGTTTAAGAAGTTAATGGACTTGAGGTAACGAAAAGCAAAACACAAATCTGAAGCCATAAGCCCAACCAACAGAAGTAAGCCCATGAGCTATAATAAAATTGTCTTTCTTTTGAAGACCATGTACACAAAAAATATATTTTTTGGAGTAAATAGTCAAATTGATCTCGAAAGATCACGCAATTTTCATTTTGGTATTCAAAAAAAAAATTTTAATCAAATTCATCACTTACAGATTTTAAGTTAGTCATGTTAGTACTTGTGCCACTTCCCTCGTTAACATCGTTAACGGATGCTGACTTGGCACATTAGAAGTACACCTCACCATATAAAACGACATCATTTTAAGTGTTTGAGAGATAAAATCGAAACGACATCGTATCTGCTAGCAACGAAGACAAAACGCCAATTTCTCACACTTCAATCACACTTCCCTTCGCTCTTAGTAAAAAAAAATCCTTGTTCTTCGTTGCTCGCTGAACTCAGCAATAATGCTCCAAAGAAGACGACCGAGGTTGGATTTGAACGCGTGATTATACTGAGGGTGTCATGTGCATCTTCTCCGGTCGGTTCCACTATAACATTTTTGCTCTATGACCATGGTTTTTTTGTCACGGCCAAAAACCGTGACTACAGAACTATAGATCCTCTATGGTCACAATTTTTTGCCGTGACCTAAAAAAATTTTTGGTCATGATTTTTAAAAAAATCGTGACAAAAAAGTACCTATGGTCACAGTTTTTTATAAAAGGGTGACCTAAAAGGGTTTATGGTCACGATTTTGAGCATGACCTAAAGGTATCCATAGTCACGATTTTAAAGAGTGACCTAAAAAGAGTCTATGGTCACGATTTTTCAAAAAAGAGTGACTTAAATATGTCTATGGTCAAAGTTTTGGGAGGTGACCTAAATGAATCTATGGTCACGATTTTAAAGAGTGACCTAAAAGAGTCTATGGTTACGATTTTTTAAAATCGGGTTACCTAAAGGGATCTATGGTCACAATTTTGAAGAGTGACCTAAAAAAGTTTATGGTCGTGGTTTTATAAAAGGGTAACCTAAAAGGGGTCTATGGTCACGATTTTGGAAGGTGACGTAAAAGGATCTATAGTTACAATTTTTGAAGAGTGACTTAAAAGGGTCTATGGTCACGGTTTTACAAAAAAGTGACCTAAAACGGAGTCTATGTCACGATTTTTGAGGGTGACCTAAAGGGATCTATGATCACGGTTTTGAAAAATGACCTAAAAAGGTCTATGATCACAGTTTTAGAGGGTGACCTAAAAGGGGTTTATAGTCACGGTTTTGAAGAGTGACCTAAAAGGGACTATGGTCATGATTTTACAAAAAGGTGAACTAAAAAGAGTCTATTGATGAAGATTTTCCGAAATTCGGCAAGTGCACCGAATCGTATCAAGTAATACCACGATGAGTAGATATTGTTCCCACGAGAATTAATGGACTAAGCAACCAATGATTAATTGGTTATTCCAATTAGATAATTGAAAACTTGTGTTTGAGAGGATTCCAGTGTAAAAAACAGAGACTTAAAGAAAAGTAAATATAAATGACTAGAGAAAGTAATATGAATGAGTGTTAAGGTTTCATAGATGTTCATTCTGTAGGAAATATAAATGATCTTTGTGTTCATTTATTTAAGGTATGCAGAGATCAATTCATGACAAATCATAAATAAGCATATTCCGATTCCTTGGTAATTTAATTTCTCTTTAATTACTTAATCGCTAATTTTTTAGTTAGTTAATTAAGAAAAGATGTTAAACATAATTCCGATTTATATTCACACAAAGTTCAAGAGTGATCCTAAGTTGAATTATATGTCACTTATTCAAACTAGTTCTAATCCAATTGAAAATAATGAGAATTATAAAGTCGCACACTTTTTAACGCTCTATTCCTAGTTAGATTAAAAAATTATGAGAAAGAGTTTTCAAGCTAATTCCGATATTAAATTTTTCAAAGTAATACTAGAATACAAAACAGAGTTAGAATATTTTTCAACAATTTAAACCCTTAGGAATGAAGAACGAAAACTTAATCATAAAATAGATCAAAGCATAAACCTCAAATAAAATAAAACACTTAGATTAATAATCTATAAAAAGATGAACAGAGCTCCTAACCTTAACAAAGAAGATTAGTTGCTCATGGTGCAAAGAAATAAAAAACTAGGATTGTCTAATGTGACAAAATGTCTAAGATCCTATGATTATTTTCTTATACCTTTTATATTTTAACCTAAACCTAACTTTCAAATTTAAAACAGAATTAAATCAAATCTTTCCTAATTAATCTAAAACTAAAAGTGATTTTCTCCTTGTGATTAAGATTTAAAGCTTAGTGTGTTATTTTATTAGAATCATGGACTTGCAACCTACTCTGGGATTGAGCTTGACACTTGGATAATTTGCATGGTATTTTAAGGTATTTTAGTGGTCACTAAAAGTTGGCCCAAGAAGATGGATGTGGACGTGTGCATGATGTCCATGGGCGTGTATGGGGACTGTTTTTACAAACTGAAAGGTGAGGGTCGTTCTTGGTCCAAACGGAATGTCCACTATAGACATATGCATATTGCTTTGAAATTCTGATTGTTAGCTTTCTAACACCGCTAGAACTGCCTCATTTGGACCTCTATAACTCAAGTTATACTCGCTGAAGTATGAAGAGGTAAGGCTTGACAGCATCTACAAATTCTATTTGCACTTTCCTTCGGCTTGTCTTCAATTCTTAGTTCCTTCGGAGGTTGTTTCCTTTTGCATGCTATATTCTTTGGTTCTCCCAGGAGCTTTTTTGGTTATCATTCTCCTCTTTTGTTCTTACCTAAAATCTTTCAACAGCTTTCTAAACATATCAAAGCTCAAAATAATTCCAAAAAATATTGATTAAAGCACAAAAATCTCAATTGTAATAAGGAGATCACTAACTTTATTCAAAAAAATAATAAAGAAAACAACTAAAGATGATCATGAATCATCTATGGTCACAAGTTTGGTGGGTGACCTATGTAACACCCTACCACACAAAGCTTTACACCTAGGATGTAAAACAGAGGTGGTGAGGCGCTACAACCTCTAAATATAAAAATTTAATATATAATATAGTGAAAAAGACTTGTATCTAGGCGCCTTTGAAGAAAGGGATAAAGCAACAATCGTTAAATCAAAAAGCGTAACGCTCACGAAGCGATAAAGCAGACGAAGCAAGATAGAACGAGCTAAGGAGTTGATATACCAAGAGTTCCAAAATACATATAACAAAACTCAAGACTTGGCTCGCGAAGATAAACCGGTCCGAGCGAATAAGTGTATATACATATATAGATATATAGGAAAACTCAAAAGAAAACCCCAAAATACAGAGTTACAAAACCTGAGTCTCCAAAATCACCTCTAAGAGGAATTAATACAGCATATATATAATAATTGGAGATAGTAAGTATCTAAATAAATACAAATAACCAAAATAAACCCAAAAGGTAAAGATCTTCGCAACATCAAAAGCTTCCAGCATGCTTCAGCGAGGTGTCACATGTCCTACATCTGAAAACCACAAAACCCGTATGGGTGAGAACCAGAGGTTCTCAATATGGTAACAGTGCCCACATATCTAACATATAATGTCCTGAGAAAGATGAAGGCAATCCTAGAACTTCAAACAGATAATTAAAACTTAAAACATAACTAAACCATGAAATTAAAATAGGCAACTAGCTAAGAGTCTTCAGAACTATCTAAAACTCCCCGTTCCAACTCCTCCGAACCTCCCAACCACCAACGGAACCAAATGCAACAAACACAATTATTACAAACAGAGAAATCACAAATAGGATTTAAATATAGCAGATAATCAAGTAGCATTTAATTAATCAATCACTTAGAGAATCCAAACAAGACATATAGATGCATATGATGCATACCTTTCCTAGTGGCTGATGAGTCTCATCTGTCGGTTATAAAGCCAATCCGACAAGTCTTGGTAGCTAACCATTGGACCATCCCTCTGTCGTGCATCCCTAACTCGAGTAATTCTCAATCATAAACATAATCATAGTCATAGTTATAATCATAATCATACAACACCCACACTGGTGTTTATCATGGGGGCGAGCTCATTCAGACCTTTCACAGTGTCCGGCCACACTTACGACATAGGGTCAGCAGAGTATCGAGTCTCAACCTGGAGCACGTGGTGGCTAGTCACTACTTTCATCCAGGGAAACTCGTGTCTCACATAATCATTTCACATCCATCCATACACATCCCATAATCATTCCTTATGACCATATCATCACTCATCATAACTCGGGGCAAGTGAGACGAAACCACAACCCTTGCATCCACTCAGGGAGCCTCTATACTAACCAACCTGGAGCAAGTGGGGTGAAACCACAACCCTTGCATCAACCCAGGAGGTACATTCTCATATGCCCAGGAGGAACCAAGGAGGGGATCCTAACCTCCCACCATCTCGCTGGGGGCAATTTTACAATACCAGGAGGAACAAGGAAGGAGATCCTCACCTTCCACCATCTCTCTGGGGTCGCACTTTCGAGAAAGAGAACTCAAGATAAAACAATCATTCGAATTCACATTTTCATTTCAAGCCATAAATTACAATTTATCATAGCCATCCGGCTTAAAATCATAATTCATACTCAGCCATAAACCATCATCATACACAGCTATTCGGCTCATATCACACACAACCATTCGGCTCATATCATATACACAGCACTCCACCATCCTCCTCAACAACTCATAACCTCATCATTAGTCATAACTTCTCATTATATCCCCGTTCTTCATCCACAAGTTACCCCCTTCCCTAGCTTCCTCTCAATCACTAGGCATTTTATATTGATTTAAGACTTAAAAGGGTAAAAACGGGGTTTTATAAGCTTAAAACAGCGTCTCGAAAGGTCACAAGCTTGTTGGGAAGGTGAAGGACTTGAAAACAAAGGTTTCATAAGAAAACAGGGTCGTGTGCGTACGCACAGGGGTGTGCGTGCGCACGCCCATAAGTATTTTCAGAAAGTGACAGAAAGAAAAATTTCCATTGTTGAGTGCGCGCACAAGGCGTGCCAGCGCCATCAACAGAACTTCCTTTCCAACGTGTGCGTACGCACCGCTCGTAAAACTTCATTGGTTGTGTGTGCGCACAGGGCATGCTAGCGCTCCCATCAGTAGCCCTTTCCCTGTGTGTGCGTGCGCACAGGTTCAAAAGTCCACGGGGTGTGCGTACACACAGGGCTGTGCGTGGCACACAAACCAGAAATCTCAAATTCTGCAGAATTCATAGAATTCATATTTCAGACCCCAACTTTCAACGATAATATCTCCTTCCACAAAATTCAGATTTTCACCAAATTTAAACCATTTTAAAGCTTGTGAAATTATCTTTCATTTGATATAAAAGCATCAATTTTCAAAAACAATAGCTTGAGATATGATCCATTGAAGTTCATCAAAATTTCATTTTTACCAAAGTTCATAAACTCCCAATTTCCAAAACATATAATTCCAAATTCATTTTAAAACCAACCAGAACCTTACTATTTCAAATTCAACCACATTACAACTTCTATATTCATTCCACAACATATCAACACTCTACTTCATAAATTTTAATTCAATAATCCACAATATACATCATCGAATACCAACCTTCCATTTTTATCAAACTCCGGAACCAAGGTCTCTAATTTCACAATGATCAACATACAAGACCAATTATCCATATCAAGCACAAATTTCAACTTCAATTCAACCTTTACATATACCAAGTATCATCATATAAAACTCACATACATCATCAATCAATAACTTCAATCATACCCTCCAAAAACCAATAATCACATAATTATGCCACAATTCCAACAACCAATCAACCATCATCACAAATTCAATTCCTATCCTATGGGTCTCTAGCCTAAGTTTTCACACCACATTACATTTTAGATACAGGAAACCGAAACCATACCTTGGCCGATTCCCCGCTCAACCCGGAACACTTCCAATTTCACTTTTTTCTCAATTTTCAAGGCTCCAACACCACCAAAGTCAGATTTCCAGCTTGCAACTCCACTTCCAAGCTTCCAAAATTACCAACAAGCTTCAACAAGCATCAACAACCAATTTTTTCCCAAGCTATACACATCAATTACCACAAATCAATACCTAGGGTTCATCAAAATTATCATTTCACAAGGTAAATAGTTTCCTTATCTTTCTCGATGATGTTTGAGGCACAAACCACCAATAGCCCAACCTTAAGTACCACCTAAACAATCAAGGCACAAAAATTCCTTCAAAATCATCACCCATATTTTCGGATTTTTAGGGCAGAGAAAAGGAGATAAAAACTCAAATTCTTACCAACAAATGTTAGATAGAACTGACGAGCTCGGCGAGAGCCTCGCGTAGCCACTGACAGCACACGAATCGAAGCACTGTAACTCGAGTTATGATCAAATGAATGATAAGGTGAATAGTGTTTGTGAAACCCTCTCCTCTCTTCCTCTCATTCACGCTGCTTCAGCCTCCTTGTACTGAAAGTGAGTGAATTGGTCACTTAAGTGACCTTTTATATGTTGGACTTGGGCCTAACTTGGGCCCAGTCCAACCCGTTAGTGTTTTTGGCACGTTTGGCCCAATTTTGGGCCAAACCTTTAAAATTAGTGTCCGATTTTCAATTCTAAATATTTTTCTAAGGTTTTCTACTATTTATATTATTCTCGCACAATACCAGACAAACTTGAGCCGATACTGCCGGTTAATTTTCTGTTACGCATTTTTACGTAATTTTCCGAAGAAAATTACATTTTCCGAAGAAAATTACATTTTCCAACTCAGAAAAATCTACTGAGTCCAAATATCATATTTGGATTTTCCAATTAATATTCTAAAATTTTGAACCTATTTCTGGAAATTAAATTATTATTATTTTACGTTAATTAATCGGTTAATTAATTCGCGGATCTTACATTTTCCTTACCTCAATAGGAATTTTGCCCACAAAATTCGAATTCAGTTACCTGAAGACAGGTGAGGGTAGTCTGTCCCCACTTCTAATTCAAGTTCTTCGGTGTGCTTCTCCATTCTGACTTGATTTCCAAGTTACCTCTCTAATAATACTTCTTTTCCTCATAGTTCCTTACAATTACGTCATCAATTCTGATTGGGGTCACTTGAAACTTCATATCCTTTTCGAATTGGACTGGTTCAAATTGCTCTAGCACCTTAGATGGCCCATCATCCTCAAAATAAACTCCTTTAGGTCGATCGCTCTCCTCTTACTGGTCGCCGAAGTAGTCTCCAATAATGCACAACTTTCTCTTTTAAACTCTCTAGGCTCACTTCGTTAGTCTGCATAACTTTTATGTCGGCATGCGCAGTTAGAACCTTAACTCGATTTTCGCTTAATCTTTCCTCATCGTTTTCGGCTGTTAGTTCAGAACCTAAGACGCTTGATTCCTTTGTTCAACTCGCTTCAACATTCTTAGTAGCTCTTTATCCTCTTACTGCACTTCTCGAACTCTTGGTCTTACTACTCCTTAAAATTTGCAACCAATTCAGTCTGATACCTCTAGCTGCTGCCTCGACATCCAGCTTTAGACTACAACCTTACTTAACAGTTCCCTCTCCTTAATCGTTCTCCAACAACACTCAGGGTATTTTTTTTTTTACTAAAGGCGCTTGTCACCGCTTTACGATGTTGTCTCCACATGCATCCAAACTCCTTCGATATTGCATTGCAGTAATTTCAAATGGTTTATGAGGTTCAAGTGTCATGAGTACTGGTACCGAGATTAATCTTCCTCTCAAGACTCGAAATTTTGCTTCGCCTTCAGGCATCCACAGACACGGTGCACCTTAGCATGTCAATGTAACTTCAGGCAATATGGTCGGCAAGAATTAAGGCTCCAAAACTCCTCTTGATATCGCACACATACACGCTTCATCTCCCACGTTCAGGAGTATTGCTCTAAAAGACCAATATCTCGGCTGTTACAACTAGAGGTGATACGTGATACTAATTTAGATTCGAACTGATTCTTAAACAGATGTTAAGCTCGAAAGATGAATGATCAGCGTTCGCGAGAATTCAAAAAGATGTCTTGTATAGTAATTAAACAAAAGTGGCAGGTGAATAACAAAATGCACAAGGAGGAAAATTCAAGGTGCATCTCAAGAAAAAGGTTCAAATCAAAACCATGATAGGGAGAACAAGACGTATCAATTTAAGCAAGTCTCATCTAATGTTAAAGAGGACGCAAGTTTGCAAAAGGGAGCAACTCCGCTCGTAGCATGCCCCTAAGATTCAAGGATTTAGATGATTATACCAAGATAAGTTCAGGCTCATTCTGGAAAAAACGAGACTCATACAAGTAAAAGGTAGCATTGGAAGGAGGACCAATTCATTAAGAATTCCAAGAAGCTTGTGAAATATTTGCAATAATTCATAGATGTTTTGTGTAACCAATTGATAAGAATTGATGAAGTTGGGAATTATGGACGATAGCGAGTATGTTTCATTATGATAAGATTGATTCTAGTTGGTTTGATGGCATTGCGAGGGTTGAATTCGTGATTGATTACGATGAAAGTTGACTGCATATGAGTTGAGAACAAGTACACAATTGTATCTCTATGTGAAATGCACATGGGGTGTCTACAACTAAAGACTACGGTTGCCTTTAAAATGTGTGGTTAAAATGTACAGTTAAAGCATAGAGGAGTTGAATAATTTAAAGGAATAGTCAACTCTAAAAGCTGAAAGAGCTTTTATAAGTAGATGAAAATGTGAACTAAGGATTAGGAATGAGAGTGATACCGAATAGTCAACTACGGTATTGAAATGAGATTGAGCAATGATTATAGGAACATTTGGATTGCTAAGTTGGGTTGTCACCATGGTACATGAACGATCTGACAAAGTTGATATTGCGATTGGTTGTTATAGTGAATGGTGATAAGTTGATTATCGAAAGCCTTCCGCCTGATAATTCGTTGAAGATTCAAGAAGAAATTTGAAGTAGAATTTTCAATGTAAGTCTCAAAAGAAAGGCTAAGTCGGGTTGTGAAGAAGCGTTGATGCAATCCCTCTCGTATAAGTCTTTTGCTGTTCTCTTCCTTCTTCACTGGTATAATCGGTGCTCCTCACAGGAAAATACTTAGTCAGATAGTTTTCTCTTCTAATACTCCTTTCAACTTGATCCTAAGTTCTACCGATTATAATGGTGTCTTCCGTTGTGGTACAATCAAAAATGATCCGGCTTCCGACACTAAGCATATCGCAAACTCACTTTCTCTCTGAGATGGGGGGGTTCCGGTACACCTTCAGAATTGTCTCAGAAACTCTCTCGCAATAGCGATTTGGTCTCATCTTCACTCGCCTCTCAAACGATTAGCAACTAAAAGTTAAATCCATTTCATTCCTCTTCCTCACAGTTCACTATCACTGGGTTTCAAACAATAACTCCGCACTGTTCTCCACTTTCGATCCCTTAGATGTAATCCAACCCATTTTTGTTGCGTCACTCTGATTCTTAACCCTTAAGAGCCTGGCCATTCTCCTAGGTTAACTAAAATATCGCTCCGTCTCAACCACTAATAGTCTTCGACTAATCATCGACTTGTACTTTACGATTATCGATGCTTGTCATGCATTACGAATGAATATCACATATTAATGATATGCAAAGAAGTTAGAAATCCAAATGCTAGTTCGTGATTACCTCGGGTCTGAGGATCAGATTCGGCTACCTCCCGGCGTTTTCTGTGTGGACAATTCCGTGACATATGCCCAGGACGACCGCACTTATAGCATAAGCCCGAACCAAAACGACACGGTCTATTTGGGTGATAGCTTCCGCATTTCTGAAAACTTGAACCATCTGAAACAGTCGCTGACTGTTTTCTTTTTCTCTTAAATTCTTGGCCCCTTGGTGCGAAGTTCTGATTATGTTCCCTTTGGTGAAATTCCCGGCCATCATTTCTTTCCAGCTCGGTCCTTCTTGAGCTTTCGCCCGCTGTTTGACCTATGTTACTTAACTTTGGATAACTCGCTATTTCCACTGGTACCACTGTACTCGGGACAACATTTTCGCCTTCATTTCCATCACTACTGTCGTTGCCAACTTTAACTTGTTGTTCCGTCCTACCCCTTGCTTGGCTAGTCGCAGTAGCCATAGCACCAATGGCAGCAACAGCACTTGCCATCGCGGTCATGATTTTAGTCAAGGTACCTACCGGTATGGTTACATCATTATCTCTCCGTCCTCGACCCCGATTACGCCCCTGACCGCATCCACGAGGCGCCATTTGGTTCCTGTTCACACCAAACAAGTGATATCAACGTGATCAGTCTCAATATCACAAGTCTAATGTTTCAAAGTTCTAAATACATGCTCATGAACTTTATGCTATGTATATCAGGAAGATATCCTAAATAGCACATAAACACGACTCATAGTATGCTCAAAAGCATAGTCAGTCCGTCCCTCAGCCTCTACAGGAATGAACTGCTCTGATACCATAATGTAGCACCCTACCACACAGAGTTTTACACCTAGGATGTAAAACAGAGGTGGCGAGGTGCTACGACCTCTAAAAATAAAAATTTAATATATAATATAGTGAAAAATACTTATATCTAGGAGCCTTTGAAGAAAGGAATAAAGCAAAAATTGTTAAATCGAAAAGCGTAAAGCTCACGAAGCGATAAAGCAGACAAAGTAAGATAGAACGAGCTAAGGAGTTGATATACCAAGACTTCCAAAATACATATAACAAAACTCAAGACTCGGCTCACGAAGATAAATCGGCTCGGGCGAATAAGTGTATATACATATATAGATATATAGGAAAACCCAAAAGAAAACCCCAAAATACAGAGTTACAAAACCTGAGTCTCCAAAATCACCTCTAAGAGGAATTAATACAGTATATATATAATGAGTGGAGATAGTAAGTATCTAAACAAATACAAATAATCAAAATAAACCCAAAAGGTAAAGATCTTTGCAACATCAGAAGCTTCCAGCATGCTTCAGCGAGATGTCGCCTGTCCTGTATCTGAAAACAACAAAACCCGCATGGGTGAGAACCGGAGGTTTTCAGCATAGTAACAGTATCCACATATCTAAAATATAATGTCCTGGGAAAGCTGAAGGCAATCCTAGAACTTCCAACAGATAATTAAAGCTTAAAACATAACTAAACCATGAAATTAAAATAGGCAACTAGCTAAGGGTCTTCAGAGCTATCTAAAACTCCGCGTTCCAACTCCTCCAAACCTCCCAACCACCAACGGAACCAAATGCAACTAACACAATTATTACAAACAGAGAAATCACAAATAGGATTCAAATATAGTAGATAATCAAGTAGCATTTAATTATGCAATCACTTAGACAATCCAAACAAGACATATAGATGCATATGATGCATGCCTGTCCTAGTGGCTGATGAGTCTCATCTGTCGGTTATAAAGCCAACCCGACAAGTCCTGGTAGCTAACCATTGGACCGTCCCTCTGTCGTGCATCCCCAACTCGAGTAATTCTCAATCATAAACATAATCATAGTCATAGTCATAATCATAATCATACAACACCCACACTAGTGTTTATCACGGGGGCGAGCTCATCCGGACCTTTCACAGTGTCCGACCACACTTACGACATAGGTTCAGCAGAGTATCGAGTCTCAACCTGGAGCACGTGGTGGCTAGTCATTGCTTTCATCCAGGGAAACCCGTGTCTCAGATAATCATTTCACATCCATCCATACACATTCCATAATCATTCCTTATGACCATATCATCACTCATCATAACCCGGGGCAAGCCACAAGCCTTGCGCCCACTCGGGGAGCCTCTATATTAACCAACCTGGAGCAAGTGGGGCGAAACTACAACCATTGCATCAACACAGGAGGTACGTTCTCATATGCCCATGAGGAACCAAGGAGGGGATCCTACCCTCCCAACATCTCGCTGGCAGTGATTTTATAATACCAGAAGGAACAAGGAAGGGGATCCTCACCTTCCACCATCTCTCTGGGGTCACACTTTCGAGAAAGAGAACTCAAGATAAAATAATGATTCACATTCACATTTTCATTTCCAGCCATAAATTACAATTTATAATAGCCATTCGGCTTAAAATCACAATTCATAATCAACCATAAACCATCATCACACATAGCCATTCGGCTCATATCACACACAGTCATTCGGCTCATATCATATACACAGCCATTCGGCTCATATCATATACACAGCACTCCACCATCCTCCTTAACAACTCATAACCTCATCATTAGTCATAACTTCTCATTATATCCTCTTTCTTTATTCACAAGTTACCCCCTTACCTAGCTTCCTCTCAATCACTAGGCATTTTATATTGATTTAAGACTTAAAAGGGTGAAAATGGGAATTTATAAGCTTAAAACAGCTTCTCGGAAGGTCACAAACTTGTTGGGAAGGTGAAGGACTTGAAATCAAAGGTTTCATAAGAAAACAGGTTCGTGTGCGTACGCATAGGGGTGTGCGTGTGCACGACCAGAAGTGTTTTCAGAAAGTGTGCGTACGCACAGAGCTGTGCACACGCACAGAAAGAAAATTTTTCATTGTTGAGTACGCGCACAAGGCGTGCCAGTGCCATCAATAGAACGTCCTTCCCAACGTGTGCGTACGCACAAGGCTGTGTGCTAGCGCTCCCATCAGTAGCCCTTTCCCCGTGTGTGCGTACACACAAGGCTGTGCGTGCGCACAAATTCAAAAGTCCACGAGGTGTGCATGCGCATAGGGCTGTGCGTGCGCACACAAACCAGAAATCTCAAATTCTGCAAAATTCACAGAATTCAGATTTCAGACCCCAACTTTTAACGATCATATCTCCTTCCACAAAATTCAGATTTTCATCAAATTTAAACCATTTTAAAGCTTGTGAAATTATCTTTCATTTGATATAAAAATCATCAATTTTCAAAAGCAATAGCTTGAGATATGATTCATTGAAGTTCATCAAAATTTTATTTTTACCAAAGTTCATAAACTCCCAATTTCCAAAACATATAATTCCAAATTCATTTTAAAACCAACCAAAAC
This sequence comes from Arachis ipaensis, assembly GCF_059453495.1. Lineage (NCBI taxonomy): Eukaryota > Viridiplantae > Streptophyta > Magnoliopsida > Fabales > Fabaceae > Arachis > Arachis ipaensis. The sequence continues at coordinate 123,625,416 of NC_142442.1, read as the reverse complement.
CTTACTATTTCAATCTCAATGACATTACAACTTCCATATTCATTCCACAACACATCAACACTCTAATTCATAAATTTTAATTCAATAATCCACAATATACATCATCGAATACCAACCTTCCATTTTCATCAAACTCCGCCACCAAGGTCTCTAATTCCACAAGATCAACATACAAGACCAATTATCCATATCAAGCACAAATTTCAACTTAAATTCAACTTTACATATACCAAGTATCATCATCATATAAAACTCACATACATCATCAATCAAGAACTTCAATCATACCCTCCAAAAACCAATAATTACATAATTATGCCACAATTCCAACAACCAATCAACCATCATCACAAATTCAATTCCTATCCTATGAGTCACTAGCCTAAGTTTTCACACCACATTACATTTTAGATACAGGAAACCGAAACCATACCTTGGCCGATTTTCTGCTCAACCCAGAACACTTCCAATTTCACTTTTTCCTCAATTTTCAAGGCTCCAACACCTCCAAGGTCAGGTTTCCAGCTTGCAACTTCACTTCCAAGCTTCCAAAATTACCAACAAGCTTCAACAAGCATCAACAACCAATTTTTTCCCAAGCTATACACATCAATTAACACAAATCAATATCTAGGGTTCATCAAAATTACAATTTCATAAGGTAAAGAGTTTCCTTACCTTTTCCGATGGTGTTTGGGGCACAAACCACCAATAGCCAAATCTTAAGCACCACCTAAACAATCAAGGCACAAAAATTTCTTCAAAATCATCACCCATATTTTCGGATTTTTAGGGTAGAAAAAAGAGATGAAAATTCTAATTCTTACCAACAAAGGTTAGATAGAGCTGACGGGCTCGGCGGGAGCTTTACGTAGCCGCTGATGACACGCGAATCGGAGCATTGTAGCTCGAGTTATGATCAAATGAATGATGAGGTGAATAGTATTTGTGAAACCCTCTCCTCTCTTCCTCTTATTCATGCTGCTTCAGCCTCCTTGTGCTGAAAGTGAGTGAATTCGTCACTTAAGTGACCTTTTATATGTTAGGCTTGGGCCCAACTTAGACCCGATCGAGCCCGTTAGCGTTTTTGGCCCGTTTGGCCCAACTTTGGGTCAAACCTTTAAAATTAGTGTCTAGTTTTCAATGATAAAGATTTTTATAAGATTTTCTACTGTTTATATTATTCTCGCACAGTAGCGAACAGACTTGAGCCGGTACTGCCGGTTAATTTACCGTTACCGGTTTTTACGCAATTTTCTGAAGAAAATTATATTTTTTAACTCAGAAAAATCTACTGAGTCTAAATATCATATTTAAATTTTTCAATTAATATTCTAAAATTTTGACACTATTTTGGGCAATTAAATTATATTTATTTTACGTTAATTAATCAGTTAATTAATTCGCGGTTCTTACAACCTAAAAGGATCTATAGTCAGAGTTTTAAAGAGTGACTTGAAAGGAGTCTATGTGTAACACCCTGACTACCAAAGACAACGCTTCCGGCTGCGCAACTCTGATAGCTCGGATATTACGACGACACTTATACTAATTAATATTAAAATATGAGCCTGTTTGAAATTTTAAACCGCAATACCGCTCCCAAAAATACTTTTGATATACAACGTACATCCATACAACTTACAGAAACTCATAAAGAGTACATACATATATATATATATATATATATATATATATATACATACATATATATAAATATTATTACAAGCATAATCCAATACAATTTCCTATCCCTCTTACAGAATATATCAAGATAAAGGCGAGGGTACAATAAACCATAACTAAAACGATACAGGGCATCACAACAACAATTAAATAAGCTCTTCGTAACTTCTGCGCCCATATCCTGAAAGGGGAAAAATGTAGGGGGGTGAGAACATCATCCTCGAAAGGGTTCTCAGTAAAGGGTTTTTGGGAATTACTGTAATAGGATACATGAAGATAACCGCACCAGTGATTCATAACCGTCTTATGCCTCTTTTCAAAAACAACGGTTTACAATGAAAGTAAAGTCGGAAATCTTTTCGGAAAGAAGAACCGTTCAATTCTCAAAACTCAAAAGCCTTTCAAAACGGTTTATCTATGCGGAACCAAAATAGCCTTTCATAATTTTATTCCAAACCAGAAACACAAAACCGAAATCAACCGTCAGTTCATCTCTTTCCAACCACGGCCCTAGGCCCAAACAATCCAACCAACAACCAATCACCACAATCCAACAGAGTTCCAGATGCAAACACAAATAGGAAGTTCAAGCACAAACAAACAGTTATTACAAGTAGAACAGTTAGCAATTAATCAGATAGGCAAACCAAGTATAATATGCACACCCAACCAATGTCACACAAATGCATATGATGCATGCCTGTCCCTAGTGGCTGATGATATCATCTGTCGGTTATAGAGCCAACCCGACAAGTCCTGGTAGCTAACCATTGGACTGTCCCTCTGTCGTGCATCCCCAACTCGAGTTATACTCATCATAAACTTGATCATAATCATGATCCATATCCATCACCCTCACTGGTGAATATTTATCCATCACCATCACTGGTGAATATTTATGGGGGCGAGCTCATCCGGGCCTTTCACAGTGCCCGGCCACACTTACGACATTGGGTTAACAGAGCTTCGAGTCTCAACCTGGAGCACATGGTGGCTAGCCATTGCTACTACCCAGGGAAACCCTCATCTCCAATAGTGGAAGTGCAAAAATCACAATTATCAATAATTCAGCATATACATGTATTCATTCTCATCCATGGATCAACATCCATCTCAGCCATCCGGCTTACGGTTCAGTCCAGAACCAGCCAATATTGATAATCACACACAGCCATTCCGGCTCACGGTTCAATCCAGAACCAGTCAATATTCATAATCATACATAGCCATTCCGGCTCATAATAAAACAGCACTTCCACATTCAAAATCATCAAATTCATGAAATCGGCATTTAAGCCATAAATCATTTTCTCAATTCATTTCACTTTGAAATCAAGTTTCAACTCTTTTCAGCCTTGGCTTTAAAGATCTCATTTCTCAAATTATCTCAGGCTCATAAGCCAATTTTACTCAAGGAAAATTCCCTTTTTGAAATAAGCCACTCTCGGCTTCCTCTTTCCAAAACTTCCAAAACCATGGAAAGTTAAAGATTCCTTTTGAATCATTCAAAATCACCCATCCAACAATGGGATTTTTGTAACAAAAGTTCCTCGGCAGAGTCCCAAGTCCTTAGGGGAGAATAGCATAACTCATTTCGCCAAATTCATTTAAAATCATTAAAACCTTGGCTTTCCGATTTGAGTAATAAAATAAGATCTAAGCCAAACCGAGTCACGTAATCATTTACTTCCTTCAAAGCCGTTTCCTTTACTTAGGCAAAACCAGCTTTAACCCCCATGACAAATTCTAAAACGTTTCAACTGTTAAAAATTGTTTTAGTCTTGCAAGAATTCAGAATTCAAAGAGTACTCAAAACCTTTCTCAAAACATTTCAAAATGAAACTTGTCAATAGACACTCAGGTTCTTTCAAAGTCATTGAAACTTCTTTAATTAAAACCCCCAAGTCAAATTCAAAGGCATAAATCCTTTTCACATCCAAACAGCTTTAAAACACAAGTCTCATCTAAATAACTTTTTTCTGAAAGAGATACAATGCCTTTCTTAAGAAGCAAGACTGAATCACAATTTCCTCTTTAATAATTCATTTCAAAAGCATGAATCATTCTTTTCTTGATAATTCAAGTAAAATAGTAGAAGTCTTTAACTCATCATTTTTCCAGACAACATTCAATAAAGACTCGGATTTTATAGAAATTTCGGCAGCACCTCCCCTAAAACTTGGACTTTGCCACCCGGTTCGGGTCCCCACTAAACCATTCCACAATCCTTTTCAACAGTCCAGAATCCAAAATCAATTCAAAATCAAGCTAAATCCAACAGTCGCCTCATTGGCATATCTCAAGAAAACGTTTCAAAATCACACCAATATCAACTGAATCAACTCCTTTCCAAAGCTTTAAAGAATCGGTTCAGCATTAAATCATTTATCAAAACCAAATCAATTTAAGCAACCTAGGCTGAATTTCAAGAGTATTCTATCTTTCACATCATCAAAATAATTGAATCAATTCAAACCAATCCTCAACGGATTAAACTCATATCTCAAATCTTTAAAGAATCAACTTCAGACATTACATTTCACAAAGCCGCACAACAATTCAACCAAACCAACATCCATAGTCATTCGAGTCAATCAAATAATACATAAGGCAGATACAATCACCAAATACACAATATCTCGCACCAGTATCCATATGTAATAATTCCAATACACAAAATATAGTTTTTGGAAAGCACCCCTACCTCAACACGTTGAAACTACATCCCAAACTCGTTAACTGACTCCTTTTTGCTCGGCCCGAAATCACCGGCAATCAAAACCTTGGCTCTGCTTGCTCTCTCAAAAGCAGAAACAGCTACAAGCGGCATAAGCAAACCGGATTCTAACTCCTAACACATTAATACCGCAAAGACCTTAATATACATAACAGGACATTAACGCGGAGGTTTTCGAAACGTAAAATACTTACTGTAATACGAAAACAAAAATAGCAACGGCCTCTGAACCGGTTTGGCGGTAGCCCCGGCAGCCACCTCAAGCAGCAGTGGCGACCGGACTCCGGCGATAGTGACTGAAACCAACATGCCGCGACAATAAAACTCCCATAATCCCACAAGAAACGAAAACCAAGTTCGAAACCCTTACCGGCATACTTTTCCGGCGACGGCAGCAGTGTCTCAAGTGGCAGAAGCTCAGCCCGGAGCTCCAGCGGTGGTCCCGGAAGTCACAGAACCATCCCTAGGGGTCAGAATCACAGAGATGCAGCTTTCTTCTCCCGCAGTGACACCTCTGGCGTCCTGAACCCCTTTTTGACGGCGACAGTTCCAACCGAGGCGGCGCCGGCGACGCAAGCACGGCTGGGCATGGTGGTTGAACCCCAGCTCAGTCTCAGATCTCTCTGTCTCTCCTGTTCGGTGTGTCTGGACGGCCTTCTCCTCAACGGCACGACGGCAGAGCAAACCAGACTGGCGACGGCAGAGGTCACGGCGCGTTCGGCGGTGACGCGGGCTGGAGGTGCCGGCGACAGCGGCGACTTCACCTTCTCCGCGCTCGCTCCTCCTTCTCCATCGGTGGTTATGGCTCGCGCTCTCTTCAGGTCGCGGTTCTGCCTCTGATGCTGCGCAAGGATGATCGGCGACGGCACGAGCTCCTCGTGCGACGAATCGGCACAGTGACGGGCTCGGCGGCTGCGTCGCCCTCCTCCCCTCTCGGATCTCCCTTCCCTGCTTCCCCCTTTTTCCCCTATCCCTGATTTTGCCTCTGTTTTCCTTTTCCATTGCAGCGTTGCTGCTGCTGGTTGTTGGGGGAGGGTTTTGTGGCTGTAGGGTTAGAGGGAAAGGTTAACTGGGTTAGGGTTTTTAGGGTTAGGGGTAGTTTAGGTAATTTTTTAATAAAATTATGGGGTAATATAGTAATTGAAACCCAAATTAAATTCCATACTAATTACATATAGAAAAATACTATTTGATCATCAATTGTACAAATTATTTTCCATAAAATGCCCAAATCAAAATAATTAGAAATAATATAATTAAACCCTTTATTTTCCAAAGTAACAGTATTAATATTTAAAATATTAATTATTTAATCCAAATCATATAAAAATCCTTATTATTTCATAACTATCAACTTTATAATATAATTATAGCAAATAATCCAATAATTATCAAATTGGATAATAATCATAACTTATCTTAAATTCAATAAATCAAAACTCGCTTTAATTTTCTTTAATAAAGAAATTTCTGAAATTAAAGCTACAGAAACACTGAATTTGAAATTAGCTAATGATAGCCCTTTTTCAAAGGTTTTGGGTCTTACACTATGGTCACGGTTTTGGAGAGTGACCTAAAAGTCACGGTGTTAAAGAATGACTTAAAAGAGTCTACAATAACGATTTTACAAAACGATGACCTAAATGGGGTATATGATCAAAATTTCGAAGCGTTTAAACCCATTTAAAACCGATTTAAAATGACCTGGTCAAACTTAGTTAAATTCGGTTAAACAAAAAAATATTATTTTCTATACATGATTCTTTTTATTAAATGTATTAAGTAAAAAAAGTATAATAAATATAAATTTATAACTATAATATATTTTCTGAGTAAATAGTCATTTCTTATTAAAAAAGATTAGGCCGCTGACAAAATTAATCATGAAAGATTCAAACTAAAGTTATACCCATACAAGATAGGTTTCGTTCGACAAAAATGACACATTGTTAAATTTTTGTTTACAATTCCGTAAGTACCCCTCTCCTTTCTTCTTCCTTCTTCATCTTCCTTTCATAATCACCACCATCTTCACAATAAAATCTACCATCCCACCAGATTTACTCCTTTACTTCTACCTTTTTTTTTATCAACTTTACCATCACTTCCTCTTCCATTACCACTACCAATACCCTTGTCATCACATTTTCATAGTCATCCTCCACCATTGTCGTTCATCATCGCAACTGTTTTTCATATTCATCATTATTTTCTACTAGCACCACCACAATCATAGGTTTAACATCATCCATCATTAACTATATTTAACTAACAATCATAGAAAAAAAATATACAATAGTGTAAAAATTTCACAAGTCAACAATAAAATAGAGTCAAAATCCCTAAAAAAATTAAAACAAGTTACATTCATAAAATGAATAATAAAAAAAAGACTCCAAAACGGTTTACGACGAAGCTGAAGGAGAGGGATGACAAAAAATAAAAGATAGAAAAAGCTCAACTTTGCCTTACAAGAACGCGTCAAATTGCTCAGCCTCGAGAATCAGTTATGGAAGAATCTCGCTTAGACCACCGGAGCCACTGCTAACTCCATCCAATCAAATCTAGAACAAGTTATCACTCACGTCGCCACCGACGACCACCGCCAACACCACAACACAATAACGGTTATGGTCTGCCGTGGTCAAAATGTGCAAAAAATGTGGGGAGAGAGAGTAGATAGTGTTGTTGCTTCTGTCTAAACATCTCTGCCTTGCCTTTGCACGACGTATGAGTCAACTTTTTTTTTTGTCATACTTTTGTTTTTAAACATTATCCAAAATTAAATGAAATTAGATTTTCTTTTTTTTTTTTGGGTACCCAAAGGGCAGTGTAATCGTAGATAGATTTGGCTTTAGAAGAAAAAATTAGAATTTTTAATTAATGTATAAATTTGATTTATTTTTTTATTTTTTGCTCAAATCTTACTATTAATATCTAGTGGGAGTAAAAGAGTAGATATAGTGGGATGGTAGATTTTGCAGTAGAGATAGTAGTAGTTATGATAGAAATATGAGGAAGGAAGAGAAAATGAGAAGGGTACTTACAGACTTGTCAACATAAATTTAATAATTGGTCATTTTTGTCGAGCGAAACTTATCTTACATGTGTATAACTTTAGTTTCAATCTTTTATGGTCAGTTTTGTCAGCAAATGTCTATTTACTTTATTTTCTATTGTTGTGATTGTTATTTTTATTTTCTATTCCTCGGCATCGCACGAAGGTCGAGCTCGTGGCATCACCATCGTATAGGCTCTCTCTCTCTCTCTCTCTCTTCCGTCGCCATCACTTCTCTTCCTTTCTTAAACACTGCTATGTTTATATAATTTTTTTGTTATTTTTTTATTTGATTTTGTATAATTTTTAATTATTTTTTTATAATTTTTATTAATTCTATTAAAAAGACCAAATTAAATAAAAAAAATTTCGAAAAAAGAGTACTTAATTAAAGAAGTACTAAATTTTAACACAAATTTAAATTGTTTACCTTATAATTTCTTAATACTCTTTTTCATTAATTTTTTTATTTAATTTGATTTTCATAATAAAATATTTCAATAATATAATTTTCATAAATAATTCCAATCCATCACAATTTATTGGTAAAAATATCTCAAGTTTTACTAACTAGTAAATCGATATAATTTGTTACAATAAATTGATATAATACAAATGGGTCCATCTAGTGTACAGATGGATATATACAGATTTTTGTCTTTTGTGGCTGAAAAGTGTGTCACTAAAAAGTGTTGCTTAAAGAGAAAGTGTTATCCTTAATCGTTAACTTGGCTCTTATATCAATTTTTTACAGTCGACTTTTCTTTTAATTTCTTTTTCGAAATTAATTCTTCGTATAAGTTTATAATTTGTATAGATTCAATTGGTGGTGCTTTATTTAAATAATTTGCAAATTTATAATCTAAAGTATTGATCATTTCTACTATTTTTCTTCTGTGATTATTTATTATTAGTCCTTGATTTATAATTCTGATTTTTATAGTTTTTTCAATCTTGTTTTAGTTTATAATATTCTTTTTTGCATGGATTATTGTATATAAAATCTTTTATTTGTTTGTCTTTTTCTTTAATATAATTTCTCAAATCCTCAAAAACTTCTTTTATTTCTACACTTTCTGTTGTTTCTAAATATCTTTTTAATTTTTCAACTTCATTCTCCATTTTTTCTTTCAACAGTTTTAATTCTTTTAAGTCATAATATGGTTTTCCAGGCATTTATAAATTTTTTAAGTTTCATTCCAACTTGTTTATATTTATTCTTATTTCTATCCTTTTTATTATAAGGTCATCAATTTCGATCTGAAGATTATTTAATTCCCTTTTATATTCCTTTATTTTACTTTTTAATTTTTCCGCCCTTTTTCTTTTTATTTTATTTTCTGGTTTTTCAATCTTTTAATGCTTCATTATTTATTTTAGAATTTCTGCAAACTCTATCATCGATTCATCACTATTTTCCAGAGATTCTATTAATTTTTCTAGCTCTTCAACTTCTCTTTTCAACTTGTCATAAATTATTTTTAGAGCTTCAAATGCCCTTTGATTTATTCCAGAAAACTGTAAATAATTTAAACGATTTTCTCTTTCAAAGAGCTCTTGTTTTTTATCTTGATAAGTTACATATATTTCTTCTTTATTTATTGTCATAATTTAGTGTTTAGGGTTTCATTTAACTTTTCGACATTTTTTGTTAATTCTTTTATTTCAGAATTTTCTTCTTTAATTTTTAACTTAGATAAACTTAAAGGGCTATTAATTTTAGATTCTCTTATTTGAAAATTCGATGAAACTAATTTTCCTGATGATTCTTTTAATAATAGAACTGGGTTTTCAATAGTTTTATATTTTGGTATTTCTGTTTTTACAATTTTCTGAAATAATTCATCGACATAAATTCTTTCTCTGTTTTTAAATATTATACTATGATGGCTATTTGTTAAAGCATAATTTATAGCATATGTAATTGAAAATGGTTCATCATCTTGTTCCATTAGATTCTTTCTGTGAAATTTATAAGCCAAACTTATAGATCTTCCAAGAATTTCAGTTGATAAAGGTATAGCATATCCAAGATGGGCATTGAATTTAACATTTACGTTTGCCAAGTTTCCATGAACAATTCCGATTATTTGATCTATTGGGTCATCAGTAATTTTTTTGTCACAGATTGCTAAGCTTATTGGTGAATTAATTCCTTTCATATATGTAGATTTGATTAAGACTTGTATAGTACTAATATGAATCCATCCAATTTTAGATCTTTTTTGTTGATCCTTAATTTTCTCAATCTGTTTACTCAATTCTTCATCATTTATCAAAGCTATTTCAAGTTCTCCATTGGCGGATTTTATCTTTATAGGGGCTTCAAGTTGAATTTTTCTATAGTATATTATATTTTTTCTATTAAAAACTTCTTTTAAGAGATTTTGTTTATTAAAGTTTTCATTTGATTTGAGATTTAATTCTATTTTTAGAATAGCCTGTTTTTCATTATCTAATAAAGCATTTAATCTATAATAATCAGATTCTTCTGTTAATTCTAAACTTTCTAAATAATTCATAATTTAAAGTCTAAGATGAAGATGTACCTTTCTGGAGAAAAACTTCCTTTATTTAGTATATTTTACATAAGATGTTTTTATCTCCAGAGGAGAGATTGTAGATACTAACTCCAGAGGGGAGTTTAGAATTATTTTTCCCTAAGAGAATTCTTCCGCAGACTATAGAATCGCCTTGGCAGCTTCCTCCTTGCTCTCCTAGCATATGAGTACTCCTAGCCTTCTGCTTTCTATTGTCTGATGCCTTCTACAATTGCCTAAGCAACCTATTTATAATAGTTGGGTTTGATGGACAATTCCCATCCTTACCCTTCTTATGACGTCATTGCTTACGTCATTGTTTTGTTATCTTGCACCAGCTACATTGTTGGTGCTTTATGACCTAAGTGCTTACGTCACTATGCAATAATGTTGAGAGATGCTTCAGATGCACTGTCCTCCTCTTTTATCATGTGACCTTCAGATGCATTGTCTTCTTCCTTTATCATGTGGGTTGATTCCGTTTCATTATTGCTTTCTTCAGATATCTCTGAGGCACATAGCTGGCACGTGTGGTCTTCTCTGTCTTTTATCAAATAGCAGAGATTCCTCTTTATCCCTTCAGGGAGCTTTTCTAAAAGTCCAGATAAGTTGTAGAATGCTGATTCAAATTCCACCAAGAGTCTCATCTCTCTTTCTTCAATTTCATTTCTTTTACTAGACACAAGCAGAGTATTTCTACTTTTATAATTAATCCTTGTGTGAGATTCCTTCGTTATTTTTTGAGTTCTTTCAAAGACCCTTGCTAATGTGCTGGCTAGCCTTCCTTCATGACTGTAAATTGTTAAATCTTGAATCTGATCAATTGGTTGAAAATTTCCTGGGAAGACGGACATGAATATTACTTGGTGTGCTGGAACCAAGCATTCTTCTTCTTCATTAAAAATAGTTTGACTGTTTGTAAATTTTAGGGATATATCCCTTGGATTTACATTGTCAATCATATTTTTAAATCTCTTTACTGCATCAACGAATCCTGCAAGAAACTCACTAATAATTTTTAGATCATTAAAAATTAAAATTGTATCAATTAATCCATACTGGAAAAACTGATAGGTGTCAGATGGGGAAGCATCTGGAAATATAACCAACTTTGTTAGCTGTTCTTTGGCAATAGGATAATATTCCAAAATTGTCCTTTTTTCTTCAGTCCAATTCAAGACTATGTTAAGGGTTTCTCTGAGATTTGATCTACAGACCCTTTTCTTTTCCTTGATTTCAGCCCTTGTAGGAATGTTTCTAATTATCCCTGTTCTCTGGGTTTGAATTGGAGCTTTATCTGCTCTTTTTAGGGTTTGCTCCGGATGGAGAGCTTCATATTCCCTGAAGGATTCCTTTGCTTCTTCCAGTGTTAAAAACCCTCCTTTATGAATTATCCTTGATTGATGTGTGAAGGGTGCCGCTTTTTCCCAGGCATCATATACACCTTTCATAGGGCCATTATAAATTACATAATATTTTTTATCTTGGGTAGATTTTTTAATAATTTCAGCAATTGTTTTATTTTCTGAAATTTTTTCTTCACCTGATTTGTCCACCATGCTTAGCTGGCTGAACTCTGATGGTTTTGCTTATTGTGTTGATTTCATTGTTTCAATGGCCTTCTTGAGGGATTGGATCTGTGTCCTTATTTGCTGACAATGCTTGCATTTTTCAAGTTCTTGCTCATATTTTTGAATTTCTTGATCTAATGCGTTGTAGACGAACTCCATTCTCTTGTTAATGTATCTGCAATAACATTTTTGTCACCCTTAATATATTCAATTTTTATTGGATATTGTAACAAAAATAATTGCCATCTTACCAATCGTCCATGATTATAATCAACTTTTAAATTATATCGTATGAAACCTGTTAGGTAACTTGAATCTGTCCTTAATGTAAATTCTCTGGGTAGTAAATCAATTTTCCATTTCTTAAGAGATTTAATTGCTGCTAGAGTTTCCTTTTCATGAGTAGTATATCTCTGTTCTGTTGGAGTAAAAGTCCCTGAAATATACCTGCAAAGTAATTCCTTTGGGGAATCTTTAGAATCTAGCGATTCTTTTTCTTGTTCCAAACTTTTTATAGCTTTCTTAGCTTTTAGACATCCTGACCAGGTTATGTCTGAAGCATCTGTTTCTACTATTAAGTAGTCATTTTCTTCTGGAATATAAAGTTCTGGAAGTTTTTCACATAATTCTTTAATCCTTTGAATTTGCATACTATCTTTTTCATCCCATTTTCATTCTTTTTTAGTACTTATTTTTGGAAATAAACTTTTAGTGTATTCTGTTATATTCTTTAAAAATCCTTGATCAGAAATATAATTTATACACCCTAAAAACTTTTGTAATTGTTTTCTATCTTCTATTTTATTAGAAAATAAATTTACCTTTTCTAGGACATTCGGCTGAAGTTTTAGCTTTCCTTGAGTGGATAGAATTAATCCAAGAAACTCTATTTCTTGTTTTGCTATTCTTGCTTTCGTTTTGCTAAGAACTAATCCTTTTTCTTTACATCTTTCTAAAACTATTAATAATTTTTGAAGATGATCTTCTCTATCATGTTTTGTAAAAATTAGTATATCATCAATGTACACTAAAATAAATTCATTTAACTCTTTTAGATTTTCTTCCATAAATCTTTGATAAATACCTGGGGCTTGTTTTAATCCGAATGGTAATACATTCCATTCATAGAGCAACACACTTGTTGATTCTTTTGTTGGGCAAGTAAAAGCAGTTAATTTCTTTGTTTCTTCGTCTAAACGAAGTTGCCAATATCCTGATTTTGCATCAAGAGATGAAAACCAAGTTGCTCCTTTGATTTTTTCTAAAATAGAATCTTTTCTTGGAAGTTTATGAGCATCACCAATAGTTGCTTCATTCATCTTCTTATAGTTAATAACCATTCTTCGTTTTCCCCTTTTAATTTCATTATTGTTTTCGACATAAAAGGCTGGAGGCGCATGAGGACTTTTACTTAATCTTATAATTCCTTTTTCCAAAAGATCTCTACATTCTAGTGAAAACTCTTCTCTATCTCTTGCGGAATAAGGAATTTTATTTGGAACATTTATCTCTTTTGTAGGATCTTTTAATTTAATACTTACTAATTCGTTATTTGTATTTTTAATGTCTAAAGGATTTTCAGCACAAATTTCATCCAAAAGTTCTTCTATCTTTATTTCAAGATTATTTTTTGAGATATTTATCTGAAAGTATAAATTTAAATAACATGCCTCTAATATAGAACATATTTTAAATTTTAAGATTTTATCTATAGTAGTAGTCGGTATTTTTATACGTTTTGATTTTTGATTTATTGAAGAATCGTGTGGAGCTTTTAAAACTATATATGTTAATTCTTGAATGAATGGATGATATAGCTTTAAAAAGTTATTTCCTATGATAAAATCCATTCCAGAATCTAACATATATATAGATGGAACAATGAACCTATAATTTTGAATAAAAATTTCAACCATCTCTACTTTTTGGTCAATTTTATGTATTGATTTGTCAGCTATTCTAACTCTTAATGGTTTCTTTAATTTTTTCCAATCAAGTTTTATATTTGAACTAGCAAAGCATTGTGTTGCTCCAGAATCTATGAAAACATTTATAAACTTTTCTGTTATTTTTATAGTAATAAATGTAGCATTATTACTCAGTCTCTGAGTCTGTTTCTGAGACATATTCAAAAATGTAGTCTAAGTTATCATCAGATTCTTCTAATGGTTCCATGAAACAGGATTTAGCAATTTCTATTTGTTTAGTAAGATCATTTTTATCTTTCTTTTTCGGGCATTCATTTGCATAGTGTCCTTCTTCTTGGCAATACCAACATTTACAATTTTTTTTTTATTCGGGCAATAGTTATTTCTTTGTCTTTTGTTTTTATTATTATTTTCCTTTCTAAAATATCTCTTTTTTCTCCAGTTTGGATAGTATTTTCTTTTTCTAAATTGATATTTTCTTTTTCTTTGAAAATTTTTATTAAGACCATATTTTTTAGGTATCTCTTCATTATCTTGACAGCAAATTCTAATTATATTTGCAAATCTTTTTTGAGTTGCTTCTTGCATACAACGTTCTTTTATTTCCTCTCTTATTGCAGAGGTTGCTCCACCAAAATTATTTTCAATTGTCCCTCTATTTATTTCTCTTATAAATCTTCCCATTATAAATGTAACACCCTAATATTCAAATCCTTATGCTCGAGTCATAAGTCAATGATATTACGGTGGTACGACTCTCAGGTGGATTTTTAATATATAAATATAGGTAATTTCGAAAAGAGTATTAATCGAGAAGCCTGAAAAGAGTAGAAATAAAATCGCGAAGACGTATCACTCACGTTTCGACAACAAAAGATAAATCGTGAAGCCGAAAACGATATACGGACAAGGCGTAGAGGAGATTAAGAGATAGATAACAGATAGATATATATAACATAAGTAAATAGCCACTAGTCGCGACCCGCGAAGTTTAGGCCGGCTAGGGTACAGTATGAAAGTAGATGACAACAGTATATCCTAATCTCTCCCAAAGGAAACATAAGAGCCTCTATAGGCAAGTTCCAAAAGAGTTCAATACATAATATAATCTTTTCAAAACATAGGTGGAGAGATTCTAATCAAACACAAAGTAGAGGAAATAAAGATCTTCACCGTCTCTCAGACGACCCACAAACTCACTTCTGAGCACCTGGACCTGTATCTGAAAAACAAGAGATATATACGGAATGAGAACCCCGGGCCCATGGGTTCCCAGTACGGTAAAAGTGCCAAATAAATACAATGCACTGCAATAAAAACTCACCAAGCATCCTAAACTCCTTTTCACCAAGTATCCAGCCTAGATTCTCACTAATCTATAAATAGGCATCTGTCGTAAGGGAATACTAAATCTAGATCACATCTCATATGACTCCCAACTCGCTGACTCTCCCACGAATCAGATTTCAGAATCATAAACAAAGCCATCATCAGTCGTGCTGTCTCAGCAATTCTATATCAATATATCATGCCCTCCCTGGAACTAGTGAAACCACATCACTGCGTCTACCCAGGGAGCTCAAATCATCTCAACTAATGATCACCATCATCATGCAATCGCATCATCAATTCATCTCATCAAGAACAGCCCTCAACCTCCACCGACACCAACATGAGGGGCCTCTTAGTTGTACAAACACAAGCAATACAGGCAAGTAATACACAATTAGGGTACAAGTAGAACAAGTAGCACATAATCAGGTAACTTAGCATATATAATGTAGAAATCCAAAACAAATAGGCAAACCCAAACAATTCAAACATATGCAAATGATGAATGCCTGCCCTATGGCTGATGATATCATCTGTCGGTTATCAAGCCAACCCGACATGTCCGGTAGCTAACCCGGGCACAGTCTCTCTGTTGCATATTAATATCATTAGAGGAAATATGTGCCCTGTCACCATTAGAGGGTATCTGCGCCCTGTCGCCATTAGAGGGTATCGGTGCCCTGTCACCCTTACAACCAGAGAGAAAACACAAGCATGCTTACATTCAACATTTTTCATCATTATTCATTTATCATATTCGTTAATTTATCATATATGCCTTTATACTCAGCCATAATCCATAATGGCTTTGCCGTAACTCGGCAATAACTCAGCCACCCGGCTCACAGTTCAATCCAGAACTAGCCAATTTATCAACATGGCTCCGCCGTATCCGGCAAGAACTCAGCCATCCGGCTCATGGTCCAATCAAGAACCAACAATTTATCAATAAATATAGCCCTTCGGCTCATGGCATACACGGTACTTCCACCGCCATCCTCCATATCTCATATAATCATATCTGATCATCATTGATCATAATCTTTTCCATTGCTTCACTCGCAAGTTACCACATCCCCTAGCTCCTTCCTCATTGCTAGGCATACCATAATGATTTGATACATAAGGGGTGAGATCGGAGGCTTAAAAGTATGAGGTTTGGCTTTAAAAACTCAAAAATCAACTTTGGCATGAAAATAGGGCCACGCGTATGCGCACTCCACGCGCACGCGTGGATGGCCAAAAACTCATCGACGCGCAAGCGTCAGCCACGCGTACGCGTGGGTGCTCTTGCGCCCAGGCACAAAACTGGCACGACCCTGGCACAACTCTCTGGAAAATAGCTGGGCATTTGGTACAGCGCATCGACGCGCCCGCGCACACCACGCGCACGCGTGGATGGTGCTTTCTGGAAGAACGGCGCGCACGCGCCAGGTGCGCCTACGCGCGTAGGGTCGTTCTGCTAAAAATTTTCTAAGTTAAAAGCTGCAGAATTTACAGATTCAACCCCCAATCTTCCGACGGACATAACTCTCTCATTTTAAATTGTTTTTCACCCGTCCTTCGAACGGCATGGACATCCCGGATCCAATTTCATTTCTAAACAGATTTGGTAGAAAACAGAGATCCGTAGTCCAGGTTATGTCCCGTCAAAGTATGCCCCAAAACCATGTTTCCATACAAAACCGCAAAGTGCCATTTTCAAAACAAGTCATTTTCAACTATTTTCAAAATCAATCAAAACATGCCAATTTCAGCCTTTTCTTTGAAATCAATCAAAATATACCAAAATCAACATCAAGCCTCCTCAACTCGCACGTTGACACTTTCTCAAACTCAAACACATTTACATATCATATACGCTTTCTCATGCCAAATTTCAACAACACTATTTCCAATCAACCATCATTATACATAATCAATATCGTACTCACTATCACGTGGCTTTACCCACAAATCAACCTTAATCATTCCTCAAGCATATATCACGACAAACATATCTCTAATG
This sequence comes from Arachis ipaensis, assembly GCF_059453495.1. Taxonomy (NCBI): domain Eukaryota; kingdom Viridiplantae; phylum Streptophyta; class Magnoliopsida; order Fabales; family Fabaceae; genus Arachis; species Arachis ipaensis. Next base: position 123,608,556 of record NC_142442.1, on the reverse strand, counting down.
CATCATCATACCATCAAGGCATCAATAATCATAATCACATATATGACCATATAATATATCTCAACCAAATCCAAACATACCTCATCTATATAATTGCACCCAAATTTACCAAATCCCACACCTCAACTCCTCAAACCTTATTATTCAATAACCAACCCAATCATTCATATATTCATTATCTGAAATTCATCCAATCACTTGTGTCATCATACAATGCACACATCAACTTACCTTTCTCACCTTTTTTCGGCCTCCGACCCAAAATCCACGGCCTCCGGCCCAATATCATAATTTAAATGCATAAACCACAAATCAATACTCATTACCCAGTACATCAAATTCTCAATACATCAAGCATACAAGGCCACACAATTCTCAACCCAAATCATTAATTCACATTACATACCAACTATGCATATTGGCACCAACCATTTACACAATCCAAACTTAATCCTAGGGGCATCTAGCCTAGGAATTCTCATCACAACACACGGTACTTAAATGAAACTTAAACCGTACCTCTTGTAGCCAAACCAATTGATCCTCTTCTTTGGAAGTCTTCACCAACCTTAGCTCCAAGCCTCACCAAAGCTCCTCAAGCAATACCAATCTCCCAATTGTGCACCAACATCACCAAATACACTAACATAACCAATATCACATACATACATCAACCTAGGGCTCATAAAAATGACAAGTCACAAGAGTTTGAGCACTTCTTACCTCAGCCCATATGAAGTAGGGATAGAACCCACTTAGAATCCATGTTGGAGTATCCCTAAACACCCAAAATCACAAGATTTCAACACTAATTACCCAAAAACATGTAACAGTGGGGAATTTCGAAAACTGAGAAGATTTGAATGGAATACTCACCACAAAACTTAGATAGAATTGTAGAGGATGAGAATAGCGACGCGTGGCCGCAAACGGCTCGTCAATCGGAGCTCCGTAGCTCAAGTTATGGTGGTTTGAAGATCAAAGAGAGTTAGGTTTTCTCTCTTCTCTTCTCTCTTCCCAATTTCAGCGCCCAACACCCCTTCTTTAGGGCAAAATGAGCTGAAATGCTCATAACTAATATTTATATATGTTGGGTCTTGGGCCCACTTAGGCCCGGTTCACTTATTTTTGCCCATTGGTCCAATTTTGGGCCAAAACCTTTAAGATTAGCGCTCTAAATTGCACTTTAAATATTTCTACCTTCCCTAATTATAGTTCCTCATTTATTAATCTTATTTACCCATAATCAATTTCCTCAGCTGTAGTACCAGACAGATCTCAGCCGGTACTGCCGGTCAAAATTCCACTGCGCGCTTTTACGCAGAAAACTATGTTTTCCGACTCGAAAAAATTCACTGAATCCAAATATCATATTTGAATTATCAAATTCCAATTGCCAAATCTTCCAACCATATTCGCTCTTATTTAACTTATTATTTAATTAATTTCGGTTAGACCGGGTATTACATTCTACCCCCCTAACAGAAATTTTCGCCCTCGAAAATTCCATCCATCACTGCGAGTACGCGAGCGTAGTCTGCCTCTATATCCAACGCATAACAGTCCCAAGGTCCTTTTATTCTGCGCGCTTCCGTTGCCGTGCTCTGATTTTTCTATATTCGAGGTTCTCGGTCATTTGTCCAACGCCGACCAATAGTCTCGTTCCTTACTTTTATCGTCTCATCAACTCACCCTATTAAATCTCAAATCATGTCCTCAATAATATTACCATCGTCGTTAATCACAGCCATCGTCCCCCATCACTATAATCAATCAAAGATCATCACCACACCTTAATGATACTCCATCACTATCCTCTCTCTCTGCCAAGCCAATTACCACTAATCACAGCTCAACTCCAAGCATAAACTCCAAACTTACTTTCTTATTCTCAAACCCTCGAATTTCCACATGACTTGCTGTTATAAAGCCTCCGACTCATCAATCAAAAACCCTTTCATTTCTGGAAAGCAAATGAGTTTGAAATAACAATTTAACAAAATTATAAGAATCCGCTTTCCTTTAATAATCTATAAAAGCATTCGAGACACATCTCTTTTGTTAACGTTACTCATATCAAAAATCATCCTCAAAACCATAACCAACGCTCTTTCAATTTCTTGGGAAAAATTTTCAACAGTACCTCCCCAAAAATTGGAGTTTACCACCCGTCACGGGTTCCCTTAAACCAATCTCAGTACCGCATCAGCATTCCAATTTAGTGGTTTTCACATTCGTCTTTCAAAACCAATCATTATAAATCTCAATCTAATTCCAAGGTCACTATGACCAAACATCATGGTACTCATCTCTCAAACACGACAACTTGCACTCTCTCATCATCTAAATCCAATTATGCATCAATGATAATTTCCTCATCCGCTTTAGAACCATCAAAGCTCGCAGCCGCAATCAATTCCAACTATTGGGGATCATTACTTGCAGTAACCCGCTTAACCCTTCTAGTATTCAAACATAAGATACTATAGTAAACTTTTACAGCTCTTATTCGTAGCTATCCTGTGTTACTGCTTCCACAAGTTTCCGCTGCTTTATTCTGATCTCTCGTCTAGTACGAGTTCTATCACTTACTTCCTCACAACCACAACTTAGCATGACTGGCATTCACTAGATTTCTATCTATGATAGCCAAAACCACATACCAACTTAATCGTACTTTTAACACGTTGTTACCGATCTTTCGCTTACCAATTCCCAAACCGTCGGATCTAACGGTATCACCCGTTGTTGTAGTGAACACACGACCTTGTTGTTGGCCCTTGGTAGTATTCCGGTTGACCTTCTTAGGACATTTCCAGGACACGTGTCCAACTCCTCTACAACCATAGCAAAGTCCCAATCTACCTCGACACGGAGTTCCCGGATGATGGCTTTGACATCGCCCACCAGTCATTCCACTCTGAGGTTGCTTTCCGTTAAAGGCCTACCTAATCACTTATGCTCACCAAACCTTCTATTAAGATAACTTAGGGTTATCTAGAATAGATCATAATTTTTCATTCGACCATGTATTATGAGTGAATACCAGCCTTCAGCATTATCTAAAGTGGTAAAGAATTGAGTTATCAGTTTTCTTATTACCTCAGGTACGAAAATCAGACCTGGCAGTCTCCCGGTCCTTCCGATGTGGGAAATCTCTGACCAAATGTCCTAGCTTTCCGCAATTGTAACACAAACCCGAACCATAACAACACGGTCTATTTGGATGATGACCTCCACATCTCTGACAGCTCAAAACATCTGAAACAACCACTATTTGCTTTTCCCTACCTTTTCCTTGGGAATTCTTATTTGTCGCAAGGTCATTTCGCCTTTGGGGAAGACGTTGTGGGTATCCTCTTCTCTTAAACTCTTGACCCCTTGTTGGGTATTCCTGATTGTGCT